>NC_091065.1:110122309-110425663 GCF_000393655.2 Nicotiana sylvestris
GTACCCCACTGTCCGGGACCTCCTCATCATTCTTGTTTTTGTCTTCTGCACTTTCCCCGGATTCTGAAGCTGTAGGGGATGTGGAGTATTTGGTACTGCCTGTTTCTGAGCCCTCAGACGACTCAAGTTGTATAACAATTGGAGCTTTAGCAGGGCCTGCGGGGGCTTTCCACGAACCCGTTGAGAAATCCTGGAAGGGGAGGTACTCACTCCCCGACTGCTCTTCAGCACTTACCACCTACTTTCTTGTTTTTAGTTTTGATTGGGGAGTGAGTTTCTTCCATTTAGCTTTACCTCCCCGGGATGGGTCACCTCCTCGTCCGGATTGTTGAGCTCTACGACCTCGTTGTTTAACCATTTTATGCAAACATTATTAGTTCAGGCAGTCGCAGAATATAAGTACAGAACAGAAGCACAGGTAGAGAATAGCTGACAGCAGTGCGGACCGCACAAACTAGGCATGCGGACCGCACTGACCAACTTTAGAATTCAACACCTCTCTAATTAGGGATCATGCGGACCGCATGAACAGGGTGCGCGGCCGCATGGGATCCAAGGCGATCCGCACAAACTGGTCATGCGGCCGCATTGGCCATAATATTGAAAAGTGGTGCCCTCTGAACCTCACCCATGCGGACCATGCAAACATGGCATGCGGCCGCATAGAGCATGGAGCGGACCGCACAAACTGGTCACACGGCCGCGCTGAGATAATCAACCTTTGGGCTCAAGGTTTACGCAGACCGCATAACAGACTGATGCGGCCGCGTGGGGTATGGCGTGGACCGCACAAATAGGGTGTGCGGCCGCGCTGAGCTGAAAATACAGGGGCAACTAGGGCTTTAATTACTGGGCTCAAATCTTTCAAGTTTTAGCATCCTACTTTGTCCCTACTCATTTATAAAATGCCCATCATTTCAAAGAGCAACAAGAACACTATAGAACTATTCTAATCATGAAAAAAAAATTAAAATCAAAAAGAAAAATTGAAGAAGTTATGACTAGGGGAACATGTATAAAGTTTAAATTAATGCTAAGTAAAGAGTAATGTGAGAGATATGTTACCAGGAAAGCGAAGAAATTCCGTTGATATTAACACTAAGAAGGATCTGAAGGTGAACAGTAATTTTTAGGGCTCAGGAGTGAATTTTTGCGAAAAGTTCTACTGAAGACCCTAATGGTCTATATATAGGAAAAAAGGGGGGGCCCATCACTTACCGTCCAGTGCGGCCACGTGAACACGACCGCGGGCCGCACTGGGGTGTAACCTTTTTACCTAAAACTGCAGCGAAAGCACGCGGACCGCATGAAATGGGATGCGGCCGCATGAATACTACGCGGGCCGCACAAAGTGGGATGCGACCGCATGAACACAGTTCAGAGACTTGGCAATAATTTCTTTGGCCGGTGCGGACCGCGCAAATTGGGATTGCGGCTACATGTGTCACTGTTCAAAGACTGTTGTTTTACACAGTTGTTTTTGCACTGGTTCAATCGCAATTCTTGCAACATCTCACAAACCATTAGCTCAAAAATCCTAATCTACCACAGAAATCAAAAAGAAAGACAAAGACATGGGTTGCCTCCCAAGAAGCGCCTGATTTAACGTTGCGGCACGACGCATGTTACCATCAAAGTCATTTCAAATGAATGAGTGCCACCACGGTACTGTCATCAAACTTTCCCAAGTAATGCATGACACGATGCCCATTGACCCGGAAAACTTCACCATTTTTGTTTTTGACATCAATAGCACCAAATGGGGTTACACCGACAACTTCAAATGGACCACTCCACTTAGACTTAAGCTTTCCCGGAAATAACCGCAAGCGGGAGTTGAAAAGAAGAACCATGTCACCAACTTTGAATTCCTTCCCCCGGGAATACTTATCGTGAAGATACTTCATCTTGTCCTTGTACAAGGACGAGCTGGAGTAGGCATGAAATCTAAACTCGTCTAGCTCATTGAGTTTCTCAACTCGGAGATTCGCAGTGACATCCCATTCTAAGTTCAATTTTCTCAAGGCCCATATAGCCTTATGCTGCAATTCCACCGGAAGATGACAAGCTTTCCCAAACACCAACCGGTATGGAGACATACCAATCGGGGTCTTGTAAGCTGTCCGATAGGCCCAAAGAGCGTCATCTAGTTTCTTCGACCAATCGGTCCTATTGGCATTGACAGTTTTTGACAATATATTCTTGATCTTTCGGTTGGAAACCTCAACTTGGCCACTCGCTTGAGGATGATAAGGAGTGGTCACCTTGTGATTTACACCATACTTGGCAAGCAATGAATCAAAATCCCGGTTGCAAAAATGAGAGCCACCATCACTAATGATAGCACGTGGAGTGCCAAACCTTGTGAAGATACTCTTTTTCAATAATGCCACCACACTTCGAGCTTTGTTGTTGGGCAAAGCGATGGCTTCGACCCATTTCAACACATAATCAACCGCTACCAAAATATAGGTGTTCCCACAAGAACTCACGAACGGCCCCATAAAGTCGATACCCCACACATCAAAAATATCTACCTCTAGAATTGTGTTGAGAGGAATCTCATCCTTTTTAGAAATCCCACCGGTTCGTTGGCATTCATCACATCTCTTGACAAAATCACCGGCATCTTTAAACAAGGAGGGCCAATAGAAACCGCAACTAAGCACCTTAGAAGCCGTCCTCACCCCGCCATGATGGCCACCATAGGGAGAGGAATGACAAGCCTCCAAAATACTCAATTGTTCTTCTTCCGGGACACACCGGCGAATCACACCATCGGTGCAAATCTTGAACAAATATGGCTCATCCCAATAATAATCCAAACTATCCCGCTTGAGCTTCTTCCTTTGGTTAGAAGAGAGCTCATACGGGATTATACCGGTCACAAGATAATTTGCCACATCAGCAAACCACGGCATATCATGCATAGATACCGCAAGGAGTTGTTCATCGGGGAATGCATCATTGATTTCAAGGCCGTCAGAAGGCCTCCCTCTTCTTCCAAGCGGGACAAGTGGTCCGCCACTTGATTTTCACTTCCTTTGCGGTCAACAATTTCGAGATCAAACTCTTGAAGAACAAGCACCCATCTCATCAACCTTGCTTTTGAATCTTTCTTGGTCATCAAATACCTAAGGGCGGCATGATCGGTATGTATGATTACTTTGGCCCCCATAAGGTACGGTCGGAACTTTTCCATGGCAAACACAATAGCTAGCAATTCCTTCTCGGTGACTGTATAGTTTCTTTGAGCTTCATTCATCATCTTGCTTGAGTAATACACTGGATGGAACATCTTGTTTGGCCCAAGACCGCCCCTACCGCAACATCACTAGCGTCACACATGAGCTCAAATGGCAAGCTCCAATTGGGTGCGGTAATGATAGGGGTTGTTGTCAACTTGTGTTTTAGCAGCTTGAAAGCCTCCATGCACTTCTCATCAAAAACAAATTTGGCCTCCTTCTCTAACAACTTGCACAATGGATTAACTACCTTAGAGAAATCTTTGATGAACCTTCGGTAGAAACCCGCGTGCCCCAAAAGGCTCCTCACCCCTTTGACAGAAGTAGGGGGAGGTAACCTTGAAATGACTTCAATCTTGGATTTGTCGACTTCAATCTTGGATTTGTCAACTTCAATACCTTTCTTCGAAATCTTATGACCCAACACAATACCCTCTTCTACCATAAAATGGCATTTTCCCAATTGAGGACTAGGTTTGTATTTTCACATCGGGTCAACACTCGGTCCAAATTTGTCAAACATTCCTCAAAGGAGTTTCCCACCACGCTAAAATCATCCATAAAGACCTCCAATATATCTTCCACCATGTCGGTGAAAATTGCCATCATACATCGTTGAAAGGTCGCTGGGGCATTACACAATCCAAACGGCATCCTCGAAAATGTGAATGTGTCGTAGGGACATGAAAAGGTCATCTTTTCTTGATCTTCTGGGGCAATGAGAATTTGATTGTACCCCGAATACCCATCTAAAAAGCAATAGAACGACCGACCCACAAGACGATCAACTATTTGGTCGAGGAACGGCAACGGGAAATGATCCTTTCGAGTCACCTTGTTAAGCTTTCTATAGTCCATACAAACTCTCCATCCTGTCACCGTCCGAGTAGGAATCAACTCATTATTGGAATTGGTTACCACAGTCATCCCGCCCTTCCTCAGTACGCATTGCACCGGAGAAGTCCATGAGCTGTCAGAAATAGGATACACCACACCGGCGTCAAGCCACTTGATAACTTCCTTTTTGACCACTTCTTGCATAGCTTCATTAAGTCTCCTTTGGTGTTTAATGAGGGCCTCGCATCCTCATCCAATATGATCTTATGCATGCAAAAGGCGAGGCTTATGCCCCGTATATCTGCCAATGTCCATCCAATTGCCCTCTTGCGCTTTTGTAAAACTGCCAAAGTGGCGTCAACCTGCACGTTAGTCAAACAAGATGAAATAATAACAGGCAAAGTGAAATTAGGGCCCAAGTATTCATACTTGAGGTGAGGAGGAAGTGGTTTAAACTCCAACACCAGTGGCTCCTCAATAGATGGCTTGGTTGGGAGAGTTTTGCGATTCTCAAGATCCAAAGATAACTTCCTAGGCTCATAAGAATACGAGCCCATACCATGCAAAGCGTTTACACATTCAACTCTCCCAGCATCATCATCAACATCCATGTTCAAGAGAACAACTTCAAGTGGGTCTTCAACATTCACCATTGCACTTGTGTCATCCACTATCACCGTCGTGACAATGTCAACAAATGAGCACACCTTGGTGCTATTCGGTTGCCTCATAGATTTGCATACATGGAATACCACCTTTTCATCACCAACACGAAAGGTCAACTCTCCCACCCCGACATCTACAAAAGCCTTCCCAGTAGCTAGGAAAGGTCTTCCAAGGATAATTGGAACCTCAAAATCCCCCTCACAATCCAAGATAACAAAATCGGCTGGCAATATGAACTTATCAACACGAACAAGGATGTCATCAATAATCCCCAAAGGTCGCTTCATTGACTGGTCCGCCATTTGAAGCCTCATAGAAGTTGGACGAGGTTGTCCGATCCCCAAGGTCTTGAAGACCGAATATGGCATTAAATTGATACTTGCCCCCAAGTCACAAAGGGCTTTTGCAAAGTCGGCACTTCCAATGGTACATGGGATAGTGAATGCACCGGGGTCCTCAAGTTTCGGAGCCATCGAATGTACAATTGCGCTCACTTGATGGGTCATCTTGATTGTCTCACACTCCATTGATCTCTTTTTTGTAACCAAATCTTTCATGAACTTTGCGTATCCCGGTATTTGCTCGAGTGCCTCCACCAAAGGCACATTGATAGTCAAACTCTTCATCATCTCAATGAATTTCTTAAATTGGTTGCCACCCTTTTTCTTGGCCAACCGTTGAGGATAGGGCAGAGGAGGTCGAGGTAAGGGTGCTCGAGCTTTGGGCACCACCGGCTCGGGCATATCAATCACGTGTTCCCTAGACGGGTTCACGGCCTCTTGTGTTTCTTCCTCAACCTCATGAACATCAATCCGCACATCATCTCTCACACTTGGTTCAACTACATCCTCAACCACCAAAGGTATCTCGTTATCTCGTAACTCATCTTCATCCACCATAACTTGGTTTCCTCTTGAGGCATGCACATCACCGCCTCTTCCACTTCGCATTGTCACTGCCATCACATGATTATTGTGCCCATCCTTGGGGTTTACTACCATATCACTTGGTAGAGAACCCTTTGGGCGAGTATTTAAAGACTGAGATATTTGGCCTAATTGCACTTCCAAGTTCCGGATAGATGTGTTATGCGAAGCGAATTGGGCCTCGGAATCTTGTTTCTTTTTCATCATTTGCTCGAACATGCTTTCAATTCTCCCCATCTCGCTTCCGGACGAACTCGGACCTTGAGAAGGAAAGGGGGTGGATTGTTCGGTTGTTGGTACATGGGGGGCCTTTGAAAACCTTGCCCCCGGTTGCCTTGGTTCCCGCCATTGTTCCACCCTCCTTGATTGTTGTTGTTGCCCCAATTATTGTTATTACCATGCCAATTTCCTTGGTTGCCTTGATTACCTCAATTGTTGTTTTGGTTGTTGTTATTCCAATTACCTCCGCCTTGTTGTTGATTGCCCCAGTTACCTTGAGGACGCCATTGTTGGTTTGAAGAGTTACCTCTATTCCCTTGGTAGTTATTGACATATTGGACCTCTTCGCTTTGATCATCATAGCACTCATTTGAATAACCACCACCATCATTGTTGTTGTCATATTGTTCACAATTACCTTGAGGTTGTTGTCCTCTTTGCCTCCTTTTCAACATAGAAACACCTTCCATTGCGTTGACTTGGCGCGGGTTTTGGACTTGTTGCAATTGCGCCTTTGCCAATTGATTCATAGTTGTTGTAAGCTCGGCAATAGCTTGGCCATGATCGTGCAACTCCTTGTGCAAATGGATGACCGTGGGGTCACCTTGGGGCACGTTTGCTCGGCTTTGCCATGCCGAAGAGGTGTCGGCCATTTCATCAAGTACATCACATGCCTCTTGGTAAGAAAGTTTCATAAAGTTCCCTCCGGCCAATTGGTTCACAATGCATTGATTTGTGGTGTTGATGCCCCGATAAAAGGTTTGTTGAATCATAGCCTCGGTCATATCGTTATTAGGACACTTTTTCACCATTGTTCAATATCTTTCCCATATCTCATGCAAAGGTTCCGTTGGCTCTTGCTTGAAAGCTAGAATTTCATCCCGAAGAGCTGCCATATGACTTGGAGAGAAGAACTTGGCAATAACTTTGTCCGCCAATTCATCCCATGTTGTAATAGAATGATTGGGGAGCCTTTCTAACCAATCCAATGCTTTACCCCGAAGAGAAAATGGGAAAATCCTCAATCTCAACGCATCCTCGGACACGTTTGTCTGCTTGCTACCCCAACATGTATCCACGAACCCCTTCAAGTGCTTGTAGGCATTTTGATCGGAGGCACCCGTGAAATAACCTCTTTGCTCGAGAAAGGTCAACATAACATTTGTGATTTGAAAGTTCCCCGCCCGGATCCGGGGAGGAACAATAGCATTGGCGTATCCTTGATTTGGTAAAACTCTGGGAGCCACTCTCGGCGGTGCCGGAGGAGGGTCTGGAATGTTGTTGTTCTCATTTGCATTTATATTGACATGTCGGACTCTTCGTGGAAGTTGAGGTAAGACCTCATCTTGTTCTAGATCATCTACCTCCTCCCCCGCTATCACATTACCGAGAGGGTCATTTGCATTAAGAGCCATTGTACCTGATTGATCGACACAAACAAAATTAGTAAACAAGAAGGAAAGAGAAGCAGAACACAATTCTAGCTACACAAATAGTCAACACCGTAAGCTCCCCGGCAACGGCGCCAAAAAGTTGATCGCGGCGAACTCAACCTTACACAATGGTAGGAGGAACGGGCGCTAATACTTTTACCCAAATAGTGGTATCGGGGTCAATTTCCACAGGGAGCTTGGAATGGAGTTGCACATTTGTTTAGACTAGGAATGCGTGTTTGCTCCTAATTGTACTTCTACCATTTTTTGGGTTTTTGTTTAATCACTACTATTATCAACTACAAGTTTAAGCTAATTTATGCTAAAAGGGTATGTTCTAAGTTGTGATTAATATAGAGAAAGGCATTATGGTCGTGGCATCACCTAGGTGGTTAACTAACGGGTAGAGGTTACTAATAATAGATTGACATATTTGGGATCAATGCTATAACCATGCACATTTGTACTCACTCTCACACCTCTCGGTAGAGAGAGCGATTTTACCCAATTGACTCTCTCGAGATCAATTGGGTAGGCCAATTAGACCAAGCAACTAGGGTTCAAGTAGGGTGATTACTCTCTCGAGGTTTAACCCGTTAATTGGGACTACCATTTCTCATGGATCCACCCCAATCCCTTGTTGGGTCAATTCTGGGGTCATAGACTCTCTTTCTCAAGAAAGGTCAAGACCCACTAAGCTAGAATCAATGTTTGCAACCATCAATCCTTAATTAAACCATAAAATTAACCCAAATAACAAACACCCAATATCAATCTATCAGTAAGAAACAACACCCATTAATTACCCACACTAGGGTTGAGCCACAACCCTAGCTAATGGGTTTAGCTAGACATAATTAAAGCAGAAAATGAAGAAATAGAAGATGAAACAACCATATTAATTAATTGCTAATGCTAAACTACAATAATTTATGATGAAACTAAGCTAAAAATGCCCAAGATAGGCCAAAACATAAGTCACACGAGTGCAGCAGCTATCAGTTGTACAAAACATAACCTAAAAATGGTAAAATATTCTATTTATAGTGGGCTGGAAAAACTGGACAAAAATTCCCCTGCGGGGTTAGTGCGGACCGCACAAAGATGGCACGCGGCCGCACTGGGTTGCTTGACCTCTGAATCTTGCTCTCTGAAAATGGTAATGTGGACCGCACAAAGTTGGGGTGCGGCCGCATGAAAACTGGCGCGGACTGCACAAAGTTGTTTTGCGGCCGCATGAAAAGTTTTGCAGCTTCTCTGAACTTCACTGATGCGGACCGCGTGACCATAGAGTGCGGCCGCATGGGGGGAGCGCGGGCCGCATAAAGTTGGACGCGGCCATGTGTTTTGCTTCTGGAATATAATACACTCTGAACTTCTTGGACGCGACCGGATCGCAAAATTGTGTGGCCGCATGAGTGAGACGCGGGCCGCATGAATTGGGACGCGGCCGCATGGGGCATGGCTTGTAAGTTCACAGTCTCTGAACTTCTATGGTGCGGCCACATGACATGATGGTGCGGTCCGCACCAAGTTCTGAATGTCTTCACTCTACTGATCTTTGTCACTTGAGCAGGTTTCACTCCAATTTGAGCCGATCTTTAACGATTTGTCACTTTATAGCTCAAACCTGCAATCAAGCGCAATCTGTAAGCTTTTTGGGACTATTTTGTAGCAATTTACACTCAAAGCGCATGCAAGTATGGGTATAAAACATGTTAAAATCTTACTTATCACGGAACCGCATTTGCGAGTTGGAGACCGCATGTGCGGAAATTGGTTATTAAATGAAAAGTCACAAATGCAACCTTAGCTCCGCATAAGCGGGACCGCAGATGCAGACACAGAGCCACAAATGCGGAAATCGCTAGGCAAAACATATAAATTCTTGCCTTCGCGAAATTTAGCCATTTTTCATCTTTTCAAAACGGGAAGAAGCTTGGGGAGCACTTTTCAAGAGGGATTTTTAGCGGAGTTCATTGGGGTAAGGTCTTTGGACCCTAAACTCATTATTGGAGTGATTCTTATCAATTTAAGCATGAAAAATTAAGGAAGATTAGTGGTAATTGGGGGGTTAGGGCTTGTATAATTGGAGACCTTTGAGTAATGATTTGAAGGACAAATTGGGTCCAATTTTGGTACTCTTGATATGACTGAACTCTTGAGAGTGTGAGATTTCTGAAAATATAAATTTTACCCAATTCCGAGACGTGGGCCCGAAGGGCATTTTGGTCATTTTACATAATTTCGCGTATTAGCCTAAATTTAATTGTAGAATCAGTTACTTGAAGTGTTATTTACATTATGCAATTAAATTGAACAGATTTGGGCCATTTGGAGTCGAGTACTCGCGGCAAGAGCATGGTTTCGAGTTGATTTTGAGCCGGTTCGAGGTAAGTGGCTTGTCTAACCTTGTGTGGGGGACCTTCCCCTTAGGATATGATATATTTGATAATTGAAATGCCTTGTACGTAAGGTTACGAGCACGTACTTGAGCTAATTGTTGAAAATCCGGTTTTTCCTTAAGTATTTCAATTGAGTTTTTTTTCCTATTTTATTCTACTTGTGAATTTAGCCTGTTGCTAGTTTAGAAAAGCATGTTTAGTTGACTTAATTGCCTATTTGCTTAAACTGCCTTAATTGCATTACGTGAAACATGTTAGGCTAGAATTAACTATTTACTTTGTACAAAATTTAGCTTAATTGGGTATTTTTATGTTGCTGCGGTGTGTTTTTACTTTGGAACTACGGGACGGCATCCCGGGAGATCCCCTGTACATATTTATGATCTGAACTGAGGTGCGAGATATCAAGAGATCCCTGTCACGTATATTGAGGATACCAAAAGATCCCTGGCACGTATATTGAGGATACTAAGAGATCCTCGGGATACCAAGAGATCCCTAGAATATATTGAGGATACCAAGAGATCCTCGGGATACCAAGAGATACCTAGCATATATTGAGGATACTAAGAGATCCTCGGGATACGAAAAGATCCTCGATTATCATCCTTGTTATGAGTTGTACTTCCTTGTGGTTTGCTTTCATCTTTGTTTCCGTTATTGTATCTTATTATCTGGTATAGATTTTTACTATAGATTCTCAATTGTACTGCTTATCTTATCTTGTCATCTTTATATTTATTTAATCTCAGTAGGGCCCTGACCTTCCTCGTTACTACCCAACCGAGGTTAGCTTGGCACTTACTAAGTACCGTTGTGGTGTACTCATGCCTCTTCTGCGCATGTTTTTCATGTGCAGATCCAGGTACTGCTACTCAGGCCTATCATCCTTGAGGAGGCGACTGCTCTAGAGACTTCGAGGTACATCTGCCGCATCCGCAAACCGAGAAGTCCCTTTTTATTCCTACTTTTAGTATTTAGCCCTTCTGTACTTTTCTATTCTTATTAGACATTCCGGAGTTAGAGCTATGTAGTATTGATCTTCGCTTGTGATTAGTGGGTTTCTGGGTCTTGGATTTATGTATTGGTATTGAGAGTTAAACATGGTGTAAGCCAAGCGGCACATTTAAACACTATTACTACTTTATTTCTATTTTAAATTGTTTTACTTCCGCAAAATTTTGGTTTTCTTCCCAAATTAGGCTTACCTTGTCGTAGAGACTAGGTGCCATCACGATGGTTCACGGAGGGCAAACTGGGGTCGTGACACATGTCGTTCGGTCCGTTTGGGCGTATATTGAGATTCAAGTAGAGTGTATGATTCTCGAGAATGGTTCTAATGAATTCAAGATTTATACGTGGCAATTGAGAATGTTGCAGATTTGTATATGGCTAGAAGCTTAGAGTTACACTGGATGGTGTCGAGTCTTGGAGTATTTCTACATCATTATGGATTCTATATTTAGTATCAGGAATATGAAGGTAATGGCTTTAGATTCACAGAAGTTCTCTTCAGAATGGGTATCTCGGTTATGGTACTTTTGGGGTGCTTAAGAGAACATTCAACGGCTTATGAGCCTTAGGACGGATGATGGCATGGTGCTATTTGCTCCCCGCAGTTAGGGTAATGCATTTTGGGTACTTGATGTCGAATTTCGAGTGGTTATGGATTTTGAGCAGGGTAGCTCGAGGTATATAATATGGACCAGCGTTTGGATGGGGGCCACGCATTTTAGCGGAGTTA
This sequence comes from Nicotiana sylvestris, assembly GCF_000393655.2. Taxonomy (NCBI): domain Eukaryota; kingdom Viridiplantae; phylum Streptophyta; class Magnoliopsida; order Solanales; family Solanaceae; genus Nicotiana; species Nicotiana sylvestris. Next base: position 110,133,785 of record NC_091065.1, read on the forward strand.
TGTAGAGGTATGATCCTTTGTGTTAGGTTTGTGTTTTTTGGTTTTGCGGTGTGTGATTAGTTCTTAGCATTGCATTGTGGTGATACCCGTTGATCTTGCGGGACAGTTCTCTTGTTTGATGTCATTTTCCTTATTTGAGTACATTTGGAATGTTTCTTATTAGTGCACGGACTGCACAGGTCGTGGCTTTAGATTGTATAGATGTGTCATGTCACTAGAATGGTCATGTTGGATGTGATGAGGTCATTGGGCCTAGAATGGGTGTTATCGGATCTGATTGCGGTATATTTGAAGGATATTGTTGCTGATCAGCTTAGAAATTTGCTATAGTTCCTATCGAAGGAAAGGGAGTTCTACAACTGGTTGATCTAATGAATGGTTATGAGTTTCTGTGTGTTTCTTTCATCATCAGTAGTACACAAAGGCTTCGGAACAAGGTTTTATTTGACATGAGCTTTAATACCGGTATTGGGTTGTTTTGAGCAGCTACTGATCAGAAATTTTACTACGAGTATACGAGTCGTGTGGTATATTGGGTGATTACATCTTGGGTTGTGGTTATGACTTGATATATCTTGTTTAGGCTTATACAGCGTGTAAATACGAGGTCGGGTCTTGTAGTAAATTCCGGATGTTGAAAATTGGATTCTGTGGTTTACGGACTAAGGTTGAAGTAATGATCTTCAGTTATGTTGTGTTGTCAGACCTATATGAAAATAGGGTGACATGGTATCACCCCCGAGTATGTGCATGGTAAAGTTATACGGCGGTTTGATGGCCTTGGGAACAACTCTTGGCACGTTCAAGGACGAACGTATGTTTAAGTGGGGGAGAATGTAACGATCCGACAGGTCATTTTAAGCATTTGCACATCGCTCGGTAGTTTGGGGGAACGAGTAGCTCCGTTTGATAAATTAGGACTTGTGTACAAAATTTGAGTTCATTTCGAGTTTATTTGATATATTTCGGCGCGAGTTTTGGAAGTCGAAAGTTCGAAAGTTCATTAAGTTCGATTTGAGGTGTATTTCGTCGTTAAGATGTTGTTATACATGATTTGAGGCGTTGATAGGTCCGTATTATATTATGGGACTTGTTGGTATGTTCGTACAGGGTGCCGAGGGGCTCGGGTAAGTTTCGGTTAGGTTTGGCCTGTGTTGCGCTTGTTTTTCTTATGTTCCGACGTCGTTTCTTCAAGTATAAATGGTACCACATTGAACAAATGAGCTCTGAATTCTGTTTTGATTGAAGCATTAGATCCGTATCGTAATTACGGAGCCATAGAAAAAGAATCGTCAAATGCAGACATCGTATGAGGATTTTATGGTCATTTTACTAAGAATTGGGTTGCCAAATTTTTTTTCAGATTAATTACGAAATTACCACTGCTGCGTATTTAAAAATCTGCACTATTTTCAAATATTGAAACCAATATATCTCCTTCAGTATAAGGTCAAATTGAGTGATTCAAGAGTCTAACTTGACTAAAATTTCATAAAGAATCTATTGGAGGCATCAAAAGTGAGTTTCGAGATCTTTTGGCATGAGAAACGATGCAAAACAATGTTAAAATGAGAGTTTTGTTCATTTAACATATTTTGAGTTGGGGAGCTCGGAATTGGGCAATTTTCAAGGAGATTTTCAGCATATGTATTGGGTTAAGTATTCTCTAATCGGATTTTGGTTATACTTTATGAATCTATCTTCGATTTTAGCTTTTGGTTGATGAATTTTAAAGAAGAAATTGGGGGTTTTGGCCTAAAGTTTCATAATATGAATTTTAGAGTTTTGAACACTGATTCGGAGTCGGATTTGAGTGAAACTAGTATGGTTGAACTCATAATTGAATGGGTTGTCGGATTTATGAGTTTTGTCGGGTATCGAGGCGTGGGCCCGGGTTGGGCTTTTTGGCCGATTTTGGGGTTTTGATTAAAAATTCGACATTTTTCAATTGGGATTGGTTCCTTTAGAACTGTTTGATGTATTTGAGTTGTTTTTGGTTAGTTTCGAGCCGTTCGAAGGTCGGAACGCACGGGATGGCTTTTTGGAGCATCGCTTGGCTTGCTCGATATTAGAATTGGCTTGTTCGAGGTAAGTAACTCTTCTAAACATAGTGCTGACGGTATAAAACCTTGCAATATGTGTTATGTGATTGGTATTGAGATGACGCACATGCTAGGTGACGGGCGTGTGGGCGTGCACCCTGTGAATTAGGACTTTCTTGTTCCCATGGCCCTGTATAGTGGCCCTATTTTGTTGATATTTGTGTTTTCACCATGGGATAAAGTAATTGAGTTGTCAATCATGCTAAACATCATGTTTAGACTTCATGCTGATATCGGTTGTACTCATAGTGGTTATTTCTGGTTGTTATCTCACTGATTTCCATTGATATTTTTGTACTCAGTCACATTCATGCATTCATATCATATCTCAGTCTCAGTTGTTGTTATTGATACATCATATCATTGTTGTCGGGCTAAATCCATGACATTGTGTGCATGTGAGTGAGACTAGAGAGATTGATGACTGAGTGAGGCCGAGAGCCTGAGCGAGAGTGACATTTTTTGGATCATGCTGCAAGCCGCAGCAATTTTTTAATTATATATATGTATATGGATCGGGCTGCACGCCGCAGCGATATATGGATCGAGTTGTACGCCACAGCGATATTGGATCCGGCTGCACGGCGCAGTGATATAGCGCTTGGGCTGAAGGAGCCCCTCCGGAGTCTGTACACCCCTAGTGAGCGCAGTCGAATATATATATGTATATATGGATCGGGTTGCACGCCGCAGCAGTTATTATACACCGCTGAGTAATTTAGCGTGCTGAGTACTGAGCTTCGCGAGAGAGAATGCGAGGCAATGAGATTGAATACTCTGAGAGTGTGAGTACATGTTTCAGCTCTGAAATACATGGCATTTACATGCATACATGACATACCAACATAGAGATGCATTTTTCCTCATGCTATATAATATCACATCATTCACGACTTATTATACACATTGATATGTGGGTATGGAGAGGTACTTTATACTTGTTATTTGGAATGAAAAGGAAATATTTTATTTATTGTGAAAAGGATGTTTGGAAAATTACAATTTTCAAACTTACTCGTACTTTTGGCATTTTTGGTAAGAGATTTGGGATTTTCTTTCACTGAGATATTTGAAAAGCATGACCATTTTCTAAAACAGTGAACGAGCTGAGTATTTTACTTTAGAGATATCTCTTTTATAATTGCATTTATGTTGTTATGAACTGTTGTGGAAAATATTGGCATTAGACCCGATCCTGTGTTAGCTCGTCACTGCTTTCAACCTAAGGTTAGGTCTGTTACTTACTTAGTACATGGAGCCAGTTGTACTGATACTACACATATGCACATTACGTGCATATGTCGGTTGTTGTTGTTGTTGTACTCGATGGTTGCGGGACTTGAAGATGTACCGGCATCCATGTTGTAGCTGCCTCCTTTGTTCGGGGTAGCCTTAGCTTATAAAACTCTGTTTATGTACTTTTCAAACAGGCTATGTATTTCTTTCATTTTTGATTTGTAAACTCTATTCTTAGAAGCTCATGATTTGTACTATCAGTCCTTGGGATGTATATAAAATTCAGTAAATTTAGTTTTGTTTAATCGGCTTAATAAGATTATTGAAACTGGATAGCTTTAGTTGGCTTACCTAGCGGGTTGGGTTAGGTGCTATCACGACTGGTGGATTTTGGGTCGTGTCAGAAGGGTTTTATAGCATATAGTAGAGTAAAACCGAATAAGGTAGGAGAATCAATGGTACACAAATAAGGCAAAGAGATCGGTTAATGAGTCAATTATGGCTAGCAGGAATCAATTAATAGGCAGAATCACAGAAGTGTCACTTAAATTAACACGGAATAAATCAGCAGTCACGATTGAGGTTTAAATAAGATAAGTAATAAGTCTAGAGATCAATTAAAAGTCAGAACACAAAATCAGGCCAGTAGCATGGATAACTAATCACATAAATAAGGTAAAAATAGGTAAAACCTTAATAAGGAAGTGCAGGTACTAAATTCAAACCCTAATTTGGGTAATAAAATTAATTAACACTTAATTGACCGAATTAAAGGTAAACGGGCAAAAGACAGTAGGATAAACAGTCAAATAATCAAAACCCTAAGAAATACAAAGACATATACATGGAGCTTGATTAAATCAAATAAAAATCAATCGAAAAGTAAAGAAGAAAGTCAGAGATGAAAACATTTAAATGCTAAAACCTTTTTTTTTTTGCAGAAATCCATCAGAAATCAAAACCCTAGCTTTTAGGGTAAACGAAATCAGTCAATAATAATAGTAAGAATAGAAAATCTTAAGGGAAAAATACCAAACAAACACAAAATCATTTCAGATCTAAAGAGATCTAAATGGATTCAACTAGAAAATAGCTAGGTTCATAAAATAAAATAAAAAGACAGAAGCGAATCAAATCTTGTTTGAACCAGAGATTTGAAACCCCAAAAATACGAAGATACTCGTACTCACAGGTATCGGAGTGAACATATACGGAATAATCAAGAAAGGAGAGACTTTGAACCAGATTTGGTTCGAGTCTCTTGAGATTCACATCAAGCAGCGTAGAAATCGTATAACCAATAGAGGGGTGAGGCCGGATAAGGCATAAAATCGAAGGAAAACCGCATGAGTCAAGGGGGATATTAGTGACGGCAGTCTAGGGTTAGGGAAAGGTTGAGAGAGAAAAGAGGATGAGGGGATTCAGGGGCCGCGGAATTTTAGAATGAGATAGGGTTTGGGGGTTAGCGTAACAAAAAAGGAAGGCAACGGCCAGGATCGATTCCGAGCTGGGCGGGTTATGGACGGGTAGGATAATTGGGTCAGGGTAATTGGGCTAGGTATTTTAGGCATTGGGCTGGTTTGGTAGCCTAGATTCGAAAAAAAATAAGAATTTAGGGCTATTAGTTAAATATCCATTTAATTTAATAAACTAATTTTATAAAATAATTTATAAATGATAAAAATGTCATTTGTACATGAAGATGATTTAAAATATTTACTTAATATTATAAAAATATAAAAAGTTATTTTTCATGTAAGTAATATAATTATGTATATATGGGCTATTATTGCAAAGTTATTGCAATTATAGCCTAAAGATACAAATATAATTATACATAAAATGATTAAAGCTTAATATAAATATAAATGATAAAAAATCAAGTAATAAATCATCATAAAATTATTTGTGATGCAATTAGTAATTATTTACATAATAAAATGCTAGAATAAATTAATTAAAATCCTTTTAAAATCACAAAAAATTATGGAAAAATACTGGTTGATGTTCATGCACTATTTTGAAAGTATATATACATTTAAAAATATATTAGGGAAAAATTGGGTATCAACATGACTAGAGAAAGAAGCAATAGAGAACATGTTATTTATTGCTAATGAAGGGGTTTTTGTTGAAGGAGATAAAGATGGGTCTGAGACTCAGGGGGAAGAACTTGTACCCATTGAACTATATGCATAGGAAGGTGCTACCGGGGAACCTGCTGGAGGACCTGATCCCTCTTTAGAGGATCCAACTCAGGGGTCCTCTCAGGAACCCAAGGTCAGTACTGACCCTGCTCCTTCTCCTCATTTAGATGATGAACCTTTGAGTGTGCTTGTGCCTGAGATGAGACCTGTGTCTGAAGAACAAAAGGAGGATAATGATGAGGATTCTGATGATTTACTGATTGCCAGCGTGCCTAGGCATAAATAGTTATTGATGAAGGGACAACTCCTAAGAGACCCACTACAAGGTTGCAAAAGAAGGAGGCTCTTGCATCTGCGCTTAAGAATAGTCAAGTAAGTCAAGAAGAAGAAAATTAGTGAAAGATGGCAAGGTTGTGAATGAGAAGATAGTGCCTATTATGAATGTGGATGAGGAAGAAGTCGAGGAACCTGGTTCCTTCACTAGAAAGCTCTCACAAAAGCATGGTCTCCCCAAGCCAAAACGGGGATCTTCTGTATCTGCTAAAAGTTTGATTAATTTTGATGATAATGTTACTAGTGAGCATGTGGTGAAAAAATCTGGTGATAAGTCAATGGAAGAGTCTGGTGTTGTTATGATAGAAGAACTGGGTGAAATATTTGTGAAGTCTGATGAAAAAGGGAAGAATGTTCGTACGTCTGCTAGGAGAAAAGCTAATACTGATGAGGAACCTAGTTTCTCCAAGAAGGTCAGGGTTGGTGAACCAAGGAGTGCTTGGAAAGAGAGACTGAAGAACCAAAATGTGCTATGTGGCTGCACATTTACCCCTGATATCTTGGATGAGGCCGGTATGAGATAGTTGGTTGAGGTCTATGAGTTCCAATGGTGGACACATTTTTCCACAAATGATGCTCCAAAGGTATATCAGGAGAAAGTTCAAAGTTTCTATGCCGACTTATTCAAGGTTGAGGATGATCACATCTGCGTGTTGGTAAATAGAGTTAATATGGTAATGGACTCTGCCTTGTTGGGGTCTATTCTTTGTGTGCCTGCTGAAGGGCTGTCCAATGTTCAGGGAACCCATTTGCAAAATTTCATAAATGCAATCTTGAAGGACAGAGCAGTTCAGCAGGGGGAACGGGTTCAGAAGAAGGCCCTCCTTCCTGTATACTAACTGCTATTTGAGATGGTAAACAAGGTATTACTGCCTCGAGCTGAGAGAATATCTATCACCTCTTGTGCATACTTGTTCCTCATGGAAGCACTGAACAACTTCACTACCATCAATTTGCCTGCGATCATGATAGAGCACATGAATAAAGTGGCAGACTTTAAAGATGGTGATCATGGGCTGACATATGGGTTCCTTCTCACCAAGGTTTTTGAGCACTTCAAGGTTCCTCTAGGACCAGCTAAAGTGGGCACCAAGAAGCAAACATTCTCTAAAGCTACTCTTGAAGAATGTGAGTATATTGATTGGAAGAGTTGGAAGCACTTCTACCATATCTTAGTTGATTAATGCTCAAAACAGTGCTAATACTGAGATAAGGCAATTGAAAGCAAGGAATGCTATCTTTGAGACTCAGTTAAGTTAACTGCAAGAGGCACCTGATTCCAGTAGCTCTCAAAGTGGAGAGGTTGCGCGTCTGACAAAAGAGAACGCTGAGCTCAGGAAATAAGTGGACGAACTGAAAGAGAGACTACTCAATGAGCAAATGTCAGCAAAGCTCGAATGGATTTAGTCCTCCAAACCCTTGCCTCTGCCTCCAAAACTTCTCCTTCTAGTGCTCCCTAAATAGCGTCTTTCCCGGTGTCAAGTGTATTATCTAGTTTGTGGTCAAGTCCCTCAGTGTCAGTTCTTATGATGATGGTTGTGGTATTTTATTTTATTTTGGTTCTAAATTGTGGATATGGTAGTAACATTGACTCTGCTCCTGTTGCAAAATCCAAATTATGTTAATCAAAGTTTTTCCCTTTTTGCTGCTTATACCTTGCTTTTATACTCAATTTTTTTAGTCATGACTGAGTGCACATATGTCACGCCCCAAACGTGTGGAGGCGTGGCTGGAACCCGGTGTCGTAGTGGCCCGAGCGAAACACTCTGTAACTCATTCATTCCTTTTTATAACTATCATGGGCCAACATGGCCACAACTCGTAATGTGCAATTTTAAGTGGGCAAATGTTATATTAATGAACCATCAATCATAAAACATGGATACATATAGACCGTCAAGGCCTCTGGTATACTATACAAAATAAACTTCTGTCTACAAAGCCTTTAAGATTATTTGACATCTTGGGAAGGGCACCGGCCTACCCATAAATATGTAATAAAACTTCGACATGATGACTCGTTTACTCGGTGCACTCCGAATGAGGTGGAGTCTTACCGATCCTTCGCTGAATGTCAATCTCGTCTACTATGAGGGTTCGTCAAACTGATTGTCTATACCTGCAGGCATGAATGCAGCATCCCCAACAAAATGACATCAGTACGAATAATGTACCGAGTATGTAAGGCATGTAAATCAACATATAAAGGACATGAAAGAAACATGGATACATGACTCAGCCTGTAAGTTTGGATAACTCTGTATATCATGAAATATTTATAATATCATGCATATGCATATAAATGTCATGTAATGCATAGTTCTGTACGTACATAACATAATCAAGCCTATGAGGGCATCTCATCATATTATCTCGGCTACTGTGGGCAAAATCATCATCGTATACCAGTTGATCGGGTGGTGGTGCGTATATAACGCCATAACCTTTTCCATATCCAATATACATATACATATATACATATATATACATATATATATATATATATATATATATATATATATATATATATACGAGTATATAATGCCATAACATCATCACGCCTCTGAGTCACGGGTAAATGCACTTGTATAAATGAATGAAATGCATGAAAATATGTAATAATCTCAATATTCTTTTCGGATAAACTTTATCAACTGTGTATTATTCTAAGACCCATGAATAGAAGGTATAATAATATGACACATGGAAATTCAAGAATATATGCACCTCTAACACTTCTATGAATAGAGTTATTTATAGAAGTTGTATATTTTCTCATTCGTTTGTATCGTATAGATCATGCCAAAAAAAAAGGGTTAGCCTTAACACACCTGAGTTTACAGGATAATTGAACTTGTCTGTTGCTTGCTTTACTTCTTTCGTATTCCATACAGAATTGAAAATTAAAGGAGAAGGGTTATGTAGACCTCCATTTTCAGTAGCAACTAACTTTCGGTTGGTTCTAATTATAGGAACGTTAAAATCTTGCATAATCCTAAAGCATTTTTCTTCTTATATATATAAGGGCATCTTCACATAGTGCATGTACTCCTTCTGACTAGGGTCCCCAAATGTGATTTACTAAATTTCCAAGTATGCTCACCCCCTTGGTCTTTTGATAATTTTTATTCATAATGCTATAGCAGAATTGAAACCTTTCTCAAACAAATCTACTGAAGTGATTTATATCATTTAACAAGTCCCTATTAATTATTTCTCAACACGCTTAATAAAAAGCCATAGTAAATCCATCTAGCCATGGGCGTTGTCACCATTATGACACCCGTTCACCTCCTCTCTTTTTTTCGGACAACATTCATGAATAGGTGAAGAGTACATGTTGCTTTTTTTTTTTTTTTTGATGTGGCATCGTTCCACATGACAGTGTGTGGAGAAGTTCTGGTTACTATGTTTCTGATGATTTGTTGTGCAATAGATATTGTACTGTGACAGAGACAGTTAATACGGATCAGCAGCCAAAGGTGACCGAGTCACCAGAACTTCCAGATTGGGTTAAAATTGTAAAGAAAGAGGAAACAGTGGTTGACTTTGGAGATGACGACTTCTTACTTCCCTCATTCTCAGAATGGGTAAAAAATGAGAAGCTTCATGCAAGGGAAGTTGATGTGAGAGGTTTGGCAAGCGATATTGCAGACAGTGATGTTGATAAGATCAACAAATTATTGAGGTTTCATTTCAAAGCACCCGATGCTGTTGTAGATGCGTTGAATAACTGCACATTTGATGTTTCAGAGTGTTTGGTTGAGCAAATTTTGAAGAGGTTCAGTTGTGAGTGGATACCTTCTTACGGGTTCTTTAAATGGGCAAAAGTGCAAAAGGGTGTCACACTTTCCTCTGATTTGTATAATCTGATGGTTGACAACTTGGGAAAATCAAAGAAGTTTGATCTTATGAGGGAATTGATGGACGAAATGAGTCACTTGCAAGGGTATGTTTCATTGAATACTATGATTAAAATCATGAGAAGGCTTGCCAAGGCTGGTAAATATGAGGATGCAATAGAGGCATTTAAAAGAATGAAGGAATTTGGCGTACAGAAGAATACAAGTGGTATGAATGCATTAATCGATGCATTGGTGAAGGAAGAGGGCTGCCACGTTTTGGGCTTATTAAGCCCTATCCCAACACCTTAATTAATACCCATTAATCTTTAATTAACTAGTTAATCTTCAACTAATTAATAATTACTCAATTATCCACATAATTAAGAATTGTCTCATATTACTTAAAATACTACCCACTTTTAAATACACTTTACATACTCTACTATTGTGGTCATATGGTACCATATAAAATAAATACATACACTGTTATTTTATTAAAACATCCACATAAAAAAATACATATATTTTCTCAACTTTCTTAATCTCATATAAAGAGTACAAATTTTCGTACACTAAATTCTTAAAATGGTAAAAAGATAACCTTCTTTTCTTGTGAGAAAATAATTTTTATCTTTACAATAAAGAAAATCTCATAAACTTTCTCATATTATGTGTATACTTCAAAACATATTCGAAAGTAGTAATATTAATAATTATATAAAATTATATTTTTCAACCATTTTTATTTTTTTCTTTTACAAAAAAAAAAAGTTCCACTCAAAATACCATACCAAATATATACATATAATGGTATCAAGGTTGTTAATCTTACGGGGTGTAACAATACAAGTGGCATGAGTTAACTTAAGGCTAGACTTCTTTATTACTTAAAAGCATGTTACTGATCTTTTTATGATGTCAAAAAGGAGAAGAATAATAATTGCATAGTTGTGTTGTGTTCTGATTTTGTGCACTGATTAAGGGGAATGCAGATTCAGGGGGAAACTTAAGGTCTTTCTGGTTCACTATCTAGTCCTGTGTGGTTTTTTCTGGGATTTTCAATTATGATTTTGTCATCATCAAAAAGGGAAAATTGATAGGTTACAAGTACCTTGTTTACAAGTATCTTGTTTTATATTTTAATGATCTAACAAACTTACTATCAAGAACTAGATAAGGAACCTGTTACACATTCTCAAGACCATAAGATTGAGGTTCCAGTTTGGGATATGGCTCAACTCTTCAGAGTCGAAGGAATAGCTAAGGGAACAGGTCGCTACCAGCTCCCGAGGTAACTGTACGAAGTCAACTCTCCAGCTGAAAAAGTTGTTGTATGCACACGCTACAGTACAGAAACAGTGCAGCAGTCAACTTTCTGTGGAAGGCTTTTTACCTACCTTGCTTACATCATTGTGTAATGTCACACATGTATTATTAATACCAAGGAAAGTAAAATAAAGTCACTTGAACACTTTGAGAATTTACTCAAGCTCTTTTACGTGATTGATCATCCAGCAAGCAATTCTCAATTGCATCAAGAACAAAGAATAAAATAACTACGGACCAGTTCCCACATCAAGTTATTGTATGTCCTTAGTTGAGTTGTAACTTCGTAATAGTTCTTGAAGTGTAATTCCTACTTAGCTTTTTTAGAAGTATTCTGTAGGAAACTCTTTTGTAAATCTTAAACCCTTGTGTTTGACTCTTGGCTAGAGTTAGTCGAGTTGTAATGTCTTTGTAATAAAGTTATTACAAAGTGACTTGTAATAGAGTATCACAAGTTAGTGAGGGATTAAAAGATTAATTCCTAGGTTGCATAGGTTATAATCTAAAAGTTGCTTAGTAGTGAAGTTGAAATCCTAAAAGGGTAGATTGTAGTTTTTAATCCCGTTGAGTTGAAAATTTTCCACATTAAAATTTCTCTTGCCATTTGCTTACTGCAGTGTGCGTGTGTTTTGTTAAAGCTTATAGAGAACCTGGTTCTCTATAGAGTTTAGTGGACCCTAATATTCTATCACCTTCATTTGTTCAGTGATCGTGCAGTCCAGGACGATGCGGTAGCATTCCTGAGATGTGTGTTGTTCTCTTCGTATGCTTAATATTCCCCATGGAGATGGAAATTCAATGGCTTGGTGCAAGCTGGAGGGGACGCCTCTCATGGCGTGTATCCATGGTCGCCCTATTATGGCATTGTATGTCGTGTCCTGGTCCATGATATGGAATGTGGTTTCCAAAGTAACGCCGCCGGCCAAGACGGGGAGTATGATTTCTCCAGAAGTTCGTTCAACTGCATTGTTAAAACATGTTAGTGTGATGCAACGCGGCACTATCTTCCTTGAATTTCATTTGTGCAAGTACCCGAGGGTGGATAATGCATGCACCACTCCCATCATCTACCATAATGCATCTCAAATCTGTATCTAAAATTTGTAAAGTGATAACAAGGGCATCATATTGAGGGACAACCAAACCGGGGGTATCTGACTTATCGAAGATGATACTTTCTTCGAGTTCGTCATACCGTTCATGAGTGATCGATCGTTTGAGCTTATGGGTTGTGGTGAACTTTACGCTATTGATAGAAGCATCATCGCCGTTATAACGCCCATAAATTTTCACGAGTCATTTGATTATTATGATATTCCTTTCGCTTGATTTAACCATTTGCAGTTGTAGGGGATAGTGAAATTCATGCAAATAGTATTACGGGAGAAATTCAAAAATAGTCAAATTTACAAGTGGTCGTTCAAAAATAGCCCAGTTTCAAAAGTAATCGAAATTTAGCCATTTTTCATGTAAAGATAAATCTGAACGAAAACACTGTTCAAAATACGGAAAAAAACTTCAGCATAATATACTGTAGTTATACTGGAACTCCAGTCTAATATACTGGAGTTCCAGTATAATATACCGGTCGAGAATAATATACTGGAGCCAGCAAAGTATACCGATCCAGCATAATATATTGGAGGTTCATACACAGGTGCACCGAACTCCAGTATATTATGCTGGACCGGTCTCTGTTGCAGCAAAATAGTGGCTATTTTTCATTGACTTGGTAAACGCTGGCTATTTTTGAATGACCAGTCCGAAAACTGGCTAGACCGTGCTATTTTTACTAATATTATGTATATTCGGTAGTGGGTTTGAGTTGTTAGAATGGATCCTTGAGCAATAGTCTTAATTATGTTCTCTTATTCTTCTTTTGTGTATATTTCTTAGCGAAATTAATTATTTTTATTTTTGGAAAAATTTAGTTTTATTTGCGGATGCATAAATATATACTTATATTTGGAAATAGTATTTAAGGGATAGAGGAATGTCATTTGAATAGATAAGTAGTTATTGGGCCAAAAATTAGTGACTTTGGTTGATTTTATTTATTAAAAAAAAAAGGAAAGTGGGCCAAGCCCACCTTCTGTTACTATTACGGGGCATTTGCATCTATACCCGTTTTTTGTGTTACGTTTTAACTTGTGCCCGCTTTGCAAAAAAATTGCAAGTGTACCCGATTTTTCGCATAACTTCAGCATACGGGGTTGAAATAGCAAAGGCAATCACGCAAAACTTCAGCATTCTAGTAGTCGGGCCTGAAGTTAAGCTCTAGAGCTGAAATTTTTGTTTTGTAACTGGCGAACTTCAGCTCTAGAGCTGAAGTTTTTGTTTATAACTGACGAACTTCAACTCTAGAGCTGAAGTTTTTGTATCATCTATGACAATACTGTAAGATAGATCTCACAGTCATTTACATTGTCTAGAAATAACTGAAATCAAACAACGGTGTCTCCATGACCTTTTTGGATGATAACAAGAAAGTTGTAGGGCTCTTCCTTTCACTTTCTTTATAGTTACAACGAATATAAATATAATATATTATTTTTCTTTTGAGTTACGCTGAGAGAATACCGTCAATTCTCTGATAATACAAAAATATTTGACTTGAGAAATATGGAAGTATGGTGATGTTCTGTTCATCTCAAAAGATGATTTTTTATCAGTTGAAGTACTCTTGCAAATTAAGCTGGAATTTTTTCTTTGAGAGAGATTTCCTGAAAGAATATCTATTTACTATTTAATCACACTAGTAAGCTTTCCAAGGCCTTTTAACAGAAGAAGAAGAAGAAAACGAACTAGGAGAAGGAGGAGGAGAAAGTGGCTGAAGTTATTTAAAAATTGAGTACATGTTAAAACTTTTTTAAAAAATTGATATAGATTAAATGGGGGCGACCAAATAGAGCGCCCCGTGTAATTTTTACTACTATTATGTGCCCTAAGGAGATCAAATGGGGGAAACTTTTAGTTTTAGAATCCTAAATAAAAAAGCGCAGGTATCAATGAATCTACAAAATGATGTTTTTTGAAAATTTTGTTTGGATAAAAGAAATAACAATTTTCATGTATAAAAAGGTAATTTTTTTCTTTGAAAAAGGTATCTTTGTTTTTTCCTTTTACAAAGTATCTAAACATACAAATTTGAAAACCTAAAAGAAAAAAGAGGGGGGAGGGGAGGCACATCAGCTACATGTTTGTTTCCAAAAGATATAGTTACCACGGCACAACAGCAAAAAGCCCAAAGAAAAAAAGTTTACATTGTTAGCAAGTTTGGAGGAATAAAATTAAAACAGAAGGAATTTTGGTCACAACTTCTTTCATATGCTTCATGTATTTTACTAATTTGAAATACACTTTTTCACCTTGAGTTATAAGTTTGGCATCAATAAACATTACGTACAAGCCTTTCACAACTATGCAATTTAAAGGTAATCTGGCCAAAGTAACAATATACTCCATATTGATAAAAATATCTATAGTAGGAAGCGGAGTTATTCTCTTTGATCGATCAGTTCTCAAAGAATTGAAAAATAATAAAGATGTTGAGTTACAGAAAGTTGAAGTGGAAAATATAAATAAAAAAGATAAACACATAATTTTTAAGAGAAAATAAAACTCCATGACGACTAATAAACGTTACAATATTAAACATGTAAATCATTTTTTATTAAGAATATAAAAACGCTCAAGAAACTTATCATCAAGGTATAATTAAGAAAAGTGATTTCTCCAACTGTCTAACCTGAATTAACGAATAACTCCCGAGTTTGACAAATGTTCATATACTGCTAAAAACAATATAAAATCAAGTAAGAAAATGATAAGTTATCGTTACCTATTATGTCAAAGTCCTTTTTCCGGCCTAGAAATCTAGCCAAATTAAGTGACTTAAATGATACTCCTAATAGAATTTTCTTTTTGTGGAAGAAGCGAAAACTCAAAACTTAGGTTTTCTAGAATGAATCAATCTTATTAAGTTATACAGGTTAAAGGAATATAATCAGGAATTTAATTCATGCTTTGTGTAGCAAGAGCCAATAATTAACTGCTCTTCATATTTCGCAACTGAATTTTTCTAAATGAATAAAATTACTTTTATTTATTTTATTACGTAAGGAAAACACTTCTCGCTCATTATTTTACTTTTCTAGGTTCGATGAGAGTTTTGTACTAAATATGAGGAAGCACCCAAAAAAGAGACACGATTACGTGCAAAGGTGCAAAAGAAAAGTGCTAAAGCTTCATGAGATGTGCTTAACATTTCACTTACTATTTCGATAAGACAATTTTCACAAACCACTATTGTTTAGTAGTTATTAGTTAGTTGTAGCTACCATTTACCATATTACTTCCTATAGCTATGTTTTCAGGGTTTTTAGATTGTATTCGATGTATTTAAGCTACTGTATTCATGAATACAGTAGCATTTCTCGGCGTGAAACGGGGGATTACAGCTAGACAGATTAATGTATTCGACTGTATTCACAGTGTGAAACAGGGGATTACAGCTAAACAGATTATTGTATTCGACTGTATTCACGATATGTATTTGTGAATACAGTAACGTAAATAGCGCAATTCATGGTCTATTCAGCTGTTTGTAAATGGAAAGTGAATCAATTAACATAATAGATTCCTAATATAACTCAAACTCAATTATAACACACCAAATTTATATTTCCAGTTACAAAAAAGATTCTCAATCGTAAAATACTCCAAAAATATAGCAATCTTTAGAGAAATTATATAATTACATTAAATATAGTTAAATACATAAAAATACATTGAATACATGAAGTATAGCAGGTCATCTATAGTGCAAAAATATATGAATACATACTGCAGATACATTTGAATATATATATATATATATATATACACATACACACACATATACATCTGAATACCTAAATTATATTAATTAAAAAAAATATATGAATACATTCGTGAAATATAGCGAGACAGTAAATACAATGAAATACATGGAATAAGGCGGGATACATTATAATACAATATAAAAAAAGGCAATGAATACAATGAAATACATAAAATACAGCGAGATACATTGAAATACAATTAAAAAAAGGTAACAGAATCTTCAAGTTGCTCAGCTCCAAACTCCGTCGTCTTTGTTCAAGAACAACCCTAATGTCATCTCGTCAAGAGGGCCGCTATTCTGACTCGAAACTCTTAAAATTTGGCGCAAAAACGAAAGAAATTCCTTATTTTCAATAGATGATTGTTTTCTTTTGTTAGTAATTGCAAATTTGGTAGATGATGAAAACCAGCAATGGAGGTGGTGAGAGGCAAGAGTTGTAGTGTCCATGTCCAGATTTCATTGCAAAGCAACGACCATCAGAATGGGGTGGATCTTTCTCTCCAGGGCTTGATTTCGACATTGATTCAGAACTTTAGCCCACAGACAATGAAAATTTCGCGAGATAATGGAGATGAATCAGTGGAGAATAGTGGTAGTATTCATGGAGAAAGACTGACGTTGAGAGAGAGGGGGTGGAGAAAAATCTAAAAGAATGAGAGAGAAAAATAATACAAAGAGTATTTTATGGCTTAAGAGTAGGAGGTAATCATAAATAGATATTTGGTTATGAAAATCAAAAGGTAGCTATAGAATATTATTTTTTAAAAAGATATTTATTTAAAATAAATAAGTTATCAACATTTGCTATAGGAGGTAAAAATTCATTTCGATAACCAATTTAAACGTTGTGATTGTCTTCTTAGTCCTTTCTTTAAAAAAATTTCTTCTCAAGCATCTTCCCTTGCTAAATATTTAGAACCATTTTGTATTTCTCTTTTTTTCTATTTTTCCACGAGTTTTTCCCTTCTGGCTACATCACCCAAAAAATTAATGCTGATTTCTCACCTACTTTACTATGTTTATCTCCCCTTTATACTGTGATGACCATGAAAAAGAATTTCGTTTGAAGACTATGATAGGAAAAGCTAAATAAACGTTAAAGGAAGCCAAGCAAAGTTGAGAAAAAAGGCTCAAAAATGAAACGAGCTCTAATTGAGATGACAAAACTGTACAAGTATCATATATGCAGCTATCAAAGGAGTTCCTATTTGTGACGACCCGGTCAGTCGTCTCATGAGTTATCGCTCCGTTTTCCTCATTTCTATTTCTAATTGCTTTGTATAATGGTTCTATATGTGATCGGGTTGATTGGTTAGGGTTCGAAAAGGATTTGGTAAGGTTTGAGATACTTAGTCTCTTTTAAGGAAGGTTAAGTTGGAAAAGTCAACCGGATTTGATTTATGTGTTAGAGGACTCGGATGTGAGTTCTGATGATTCAGTTAACTTCGGGATGTGATTTGGGACTTAGGAGCGTGATCGGGATAAGTTTTGGAGGTTCGGAGTAGAATTAGGCTTGAATTGACGAAGTTGGCATTTTTTGGCAATTTCCAGTTGATAGGTGAGATTTTGATATAGGGGTTGGAATGGAATTCCGAGAGTTGCAGCAGTACCGTTGTGTCATTTGGGATGTGTGTGCAAAATTTCAGGTCATTCGGACGTGATTTGGTTGGGTTTTTGATCAAAAGCGGAATCCGGGAGATTTTGGGAGTTTAGGCTTGAATCCAAGATGTTTTGGTCGATTTGATGTTGTTTGAGGTGTTTTGAAGATTGGAACAAGTTTGAATAAGGTTTTGGGGCATGTTGGTGCTTTTGGTTGAGGTCCCGAGGGCCTCGGGGTGATTTCGGATGGTTGACGGAGAGTTGAGATTTTGGTGAAGTTACAGAATTTGCTGCTTCTGGTATTTCCGCACCTTCGGATTGGGAACCGCAGGTGCGATGCCGCAAATGCGAGGAAATGGCTGCAGAAGCGGTCAAGGAGGAGAAGTGCAGGAGCCGCAGATGCGGTTGGTTGACCGCACTTGCGATGGCTCATGTGCGGTTATGGGATCGCAGATGCGATTTTTGGGAATTTAAGTGAAAGCGGCAGAAGCGGCTATTTGACCACAAATGCGGTGACGCAGAAGTGTGAGTCTAGTCGCAGGTGCAAAAATCCCTAGCCAGAAGGTATATATTGCTTTCTTCGCGAATTTTTGCAAAATACTCCATTTTTTAAGACGGGAAAGAGGCTAAGGCATAGGATTTCAAGAGGAATCAAAGGATATCAGTTGGGTAAGTCCCCTAAGCTTAATTACTTGGGTTTAAGATCATTTTTTCATTGTTTAATCATGGTTTTAGCGGAGATTAAGGAAGAAAAACTGGGGATTAGGGCTTGAGATTAATAGACCTTTAAATGGGGATTTGAGGGGTCATTTGGACTCCGATTTCAGTGTTCTTGATATGTATAAACTCGTGGGAGGATAAGGATTCCGTTGATGTGATTTTTATTGAGTTTTGAGACGTGGGCCCGGGGGTTGGGTTTGCCAATTTCGAGATTTTTGGTATTATTTGATTGTTTTCACTTGGGCTTCGTTCCCTTAGCATATTTTGACGTCGTGATTCTGATTTTGGATAGATTCGATGGGAGTGGAGGCCGATTCGAGGGGAAAAGGCATCGCGGAGTAGTATTTTAACCGGTTTGAGGTAAGTAACCATTGTAAATCTGGAAATGAGGGTACAAAACCCCGGTAATTGACTTGTTTTGATAAATGCGGTGACGCACATGCTAGGTGACGAGCATGTCGGCGTGCACCGGTAGGGATTGTGACTTGGTCCGTCCTGTAGCGACTATTAAGCGCGTATTTGCTTTGGAAATCTTATACCATCCCGTATTTTAGTCATTTATACTGTATTATGAGTTGTATGCCATGTTTGGGGTCTTGTGCCAACCTGTGAAAACCCTTAGGGGCATTTTGACTGTTTTTCCTCACTTTACTTGCTAAAAGCATACTCTCAATCATGTTTTACCTGTTTAAATGTTTAAAACTGGTTTTATCACTCTAATTCCAAAATGAGAGGATTGTCTGGGTTGAGTTCCCAAATTTTCACTGTTGTGCCCGAGAGGCTGTGAGGCTAATGACTGAGAAAGGTGGAGAACCTAGTTGTGAGGGTATTTATATATATATATATGTGTGTGTGTGTGTGTGTGTGTGTGTGTGTGTGTGTGAGTTATGGATGGGGTTGCACGACGCAGTGATACTTCTATGGACCGGGCTGCCCGCCGCAACGGTATATATATATATATATATATATATATGATCGGGCTGCGCGCCGCAACGATATGACGCTTGGGCTGTAGGAGCCTCTCCGGAGTCTGCACACCCCTAGTGAGCGTAGTCAACTATAAATTATGGATCGGGCTGCACGCCGCAGCGGTTACTATGATTTCTATTATTATGAGATATTAATGAGCCGAGTGCTGAGAGTGAGTATACAGTGACGGGAGTTGAGTCACGAGTGACTGAGAGGCTGCCCGAGGGGCTATATTCTGAGTGATTCCTTGCCCGAGGGGCCCAGTTATGATGTTTTCACTGATTTCACTCGTCTTTTAAATAAGCCTCTGTTGGAAATATTGCTAAGTATATGATTTTAAGTGTTTTAAACTGAAAATGTTGATTTTATGACGAAACTTGTTTTAAACTGTAAAGTTGATCTGTTATTCTGTTGTTTATTCAGTGATATGATTTTTAACTGCTCGTTACTGCTTTCAGTCCTTATTTACTTTAGTTACTTACTGAGTTGGCGTACTCACGTTACTCCCTGTACCTTGTGTGCAGATCCAGGTGCCCGAGCGGCCGAGAGAGGGTCTTTAGCTGATCTAGTGTTTGACGGAGATTTCAAGGTAGCTGCATGGCGTCCGCAACCCTGTTTTCTCCTCCCTATCTTGTTATTTTTCCTCATTTTCTAGACTTAGGATGTAGTAGATATTCACACATGTACTAGAGGCTCTAGACTCGTAACACCAGATTATGGGGCTGTGTAGTTTCCTGTTTATTTGACTTCCGCATATTTTCTGTTGCTTTAAACGTTTATAATGAAATTTGATATTTAAAACCTGTGTTAGAAAATGGCTTATTGTTAAAAAAAAAGGGTTGTGGTTCATTGATTGGTTGACTTGCCTAGTAAAATGATAGGCACCATCACAATTGGTATTTGGGGTCATGACACTATTTATGCATATTTTTGAATAGTCTTTTTAAACAGAATACGTAGTATCGATGATATACTTCAAAAAAGTTCTAGTAAATTCATAGGTTCTTGTCATTCACCAGAAATATCAGATTGTCTACATATTCAACATTCCTTAAATTTACTAATGAAGAATTTAGTTAGGTATTTGATAAATTTGACTTAAAAAAATAGAATTCATAACATTCAAATCAGAAATTAATGATCATGTAACCTACAAGTGTATTTGAAGAGAAGATAATTGAAACTTACCTTGATGAGAGCAAACTGTTTTTTGTTAGTTTGGAAATAAATAGATAAAACTTTTTAGTATACAAAAGGAAATATAACATAAAAAATAGAAGAAGAAAATATGAAAAGAAAAATTAGAAGATAAATAAGGACACAAACGTCTGGAATATTTCTTCACTTAATAATTCTAAACTGCAAAAAATATGAAATGAAACAACATCATGTAATAGCCATAGAAACCTATCATAGGAATGGCTAGTCGACACCCTGAAAAGCAGCTCCACCTCCCTAGATAATAATTCTTCACAGAAATGGTTGTTCCAGTGTTGTTACATGAGCGCAAGGAATTCAGCAACACAAGATTTATAAGGATCGTATTTTAGTCGAAGGATCAATGTAGTGTCGGTTACAAAAAGACATTATGTGATGTACCGTTTCAACTTTCATATTATTAAGTGGTGATTTTTTCCAGTTATCAGATTAAGTGAACTGATTTTTACTTTTAAATGGATTAAAAAAAAATAGAGTATTTAATCAGAAAAAAAGAGAAATGACCAAAAAAAAAATAAGGAGAAAGTAGATAAATATGATCCTTGGCCAAAAAATGTGCCAATGCATCTCCTATTGTCTCAACTTTATAGATATATATAGATTTTTGGCGAAGTGAATCGTTGCTGGAGGGAATTAAGGAAAAAAAAAAGATACAAAGTATATCACTTTGGTTGCTAAGAGAAGAACGAAATACAGTAAAGAAGCTCCATCGCTACAATTTCTGCATAGACCGAGTATAAGGTATTAAATTTATTTTTGATGTTGTTTTATAATATTCTGGGAGATATCAGTTTCAATTTTTATGATTTAAGAGGAAGTATTTTTGTTGGTATAATGAAATTAAACGATGATTTAGATAGAGTTGATAACTTATTTTGTTACTATTTAGTAGTGAAATTATGAGAAGCTATTATAAGTAAGTTTGAAGCTTTAAAGAGAAATAAGGATTTTTAATGGTGTTATTGATGGAATGGAAGGGTAGTTGTTGAACTAACTCAGCAATTTAAGTTAGATCATATTCTTAATGTCACACCTCCTTTTTCCGTACCCGAAAAGGTACAAGGGAGTTTTTCTAATTAAAGGACAATCGAAACGGGATTTATTTGTTTGTTTCAGAGTCGCCACTTGGGAGATTTAGGGTGTCCCAAGTCACCAATTTTAATCCCGAATCGAGGAAAAGAATGACTCCGTATTACAGTCTGCGCACCAGAAATCCGGATAAGGAATTCTGTTAACCCGGGAGAAGGTGTTAGGCATTCCCGAGTTCCGTGGTTCTAGCACGGTCGCTCAACTGTTATATTTGGCTTGATTATCTGATTTTATACAAATATGGACTCATGTGCAAGTTTTATCTTTTTACCGCTTTCATTATTATATTTTTTAAAGAATGTGAACATCGTTTAAAAACATGTCTTTGGATTGGGTCACATAAAATGCATCCACGATCCGGAACGTATTTTTATTCAATGTTTTGGGATTTGGATTTGGGTCGCATAAATGCATACCCGTGTTTAAGAATGTATTATTATTATATCGCGCCTAAAGCAATTAGCGATTTATTACTTTGGGGTAGGGCCGTGAAATTTGCTAAAACGACTCCTCCTTAATTCTAAGCAATTAAATGTACATTTATTGAGGGCCCCGCAATCTATACATTTTATTAAGCGAGGCTCATCTCATTTATTTTCCTAAATGAATAAATCTTAAAGCGACTACATTTTGCTATTTAAAATTAGTCTCTAAAATGAATAAAGAAAATCCTAATTAATTAGATTTTTTTATTATTATTATTTAAGAAAACATTATTAAATACGCACCTAAAGCGACTAGCGTATTATTATTTTTGGGCGAGGGCCGTGAAATTTGCTAAACGGCCCGTCCCAGAATCTAAGTATTTCATATATACATTTAACGAGGGCCCCGCCATTTATGTATCCATCTAGCGAGGCTCATCTCATTTAATTGAAAGGATAATCTTAGCATGACTATAATTTTCTGCTTTGTTCGTCTCTAGAAAGAAATCCTAATTTATTAATCGAACAATGGAAGCTAGTAGGATACACGACTAATGAAGAGTATCTCAAGCTTGACGAATTACAATTAAACATGAACTTACATTTAGAACTAACCCATATGGTAAACAACAGAACAATGACTAATAAAATTATGATAGAGCTTATTAAATCAATCCGACTACCCATTCGGCAAGCTAGTCACGAAAATGAAAACTTTTGTACAACTTTCGTCTAGCATGCCCATTTGAGATAGCAATAACGTAAGCACAAAACTAAAACTCGACAGATTTAAACAAAATCTTCAACATAACATGTATTCAAGCTCGGACACGATAGTAACCGATAGCAACTCAAACAAAGATTAGAAAACGAACCTCTAATGATAAACACTGCTGGGGATTTACAACTCATTCATCAAACCGAAATGGAGCCGTAGTCGGCGAAATGAAGCAACGAGACCAACGAACTGGAACCTCACATCGGCACTCAAACGGACTTCAAACGGGAAACCATGGAAACAGTCATCACAGCTTAAACGGAATAGCTCGCGCCAGAAACTCGACCACGAACGGGCTGAGCATGAACCATGGCTGCTACTGGTTTTTCCCAGTGTGTCACTGGTGGACGTTCGTCACTTTTAGGGGCTGGGTTCGACGGGGTGATGCGTGAAGCATGAGGTGGAACTGGAGGTTTGATGGGCGATGAGGCAGCGCGACCGGGAATGCAGCAGCAATCGCTGCTTGATGGAGGCTGGACACGGTGGGGAAGCAGACGGGCTGGGGTTGTTTCTGCGACTGGTCGCGATGGAGATTGGAGGAGAAGGAGTGGTCGTGGGCTTTGTTGGTTCTGCAGGTGGTCGACGGAGTGATGGTTGAGGGTCAGTGACGACGAGGGGAAGCTGGTGGGAGTTGGTGTCGTCGGTGGTTTTGGACGATGCAGCAGTTCTGCTGCTTGACGGGTGGTTGGGTTCAAGCGTTGGGGGGGGGGAAGCTGATCGGAGGTGGTGTTTGGACGGTGTCGATGGAGGTGATGGTTCCGACAAGGAAAGCAGTGACGGGCCTGTTTGGTGACTGTGTGAGACGATGGTGGGATCTGGTTGCGACGGGGGGGTGCGACGGGGGGGGGGGGGTGCGACTGGTTTTTTGCTAGGGTTTTTGTTCTTCTTCTTTAGGAAGAAGAACATGAACAGTGCACGTTTCCAAAAATTTCAAAAGTCTGTCCCCCCTTTGTGCCTTGTGTTTGCCCGTGCATTTGTAGCACTTGCCAAGGAAAATGGACCCCACGTGTGTAGGGGTCCAAGATTTGTGTCCCCCATGCGCGGTGGGGTTCCCCGTGTACGGTGTTCCGTTCGTGTTCCCCACGCTTGTCCTCCTTGTATGGTGGACTCGGATTATTATGGGCTAGGTCCGAAAATTAGGCCTAAAAACGGGTAGTTTGAACCCGAATATTATTCTTTTGCCCGGACCCGAGAAATAGGAACACGACGTTGCTCAACTGATTATGTAAGCAAAATAGCTACCAAAATAAGGCTAATATTTAAACAAAACTATTATCTTTTTTTTAATATTTTTCAAGATTAAAATAGCTACAAAATATTAATAAAACTATTTTTTTGTAATTTTCGTTTTTTTATATAAAGATAAAATATAAAGTAATATTTTTGTATTTTTTCAAAAATTACAATGACTACAAAACATTAATAGAACTATATTTTTTGGTAATTTTCGAAATTATATAAAGTACAAAATAAGGTACTATTTTTTGTATTTTTTCAAGTTCATGAGAAATACATAAACTAAAATTTATATATATATTTTTGTAATTTTTTCTTTTGCGATGAAAATAAAGTAAAAATAGTCAAAATAGCTATATTAGACCTAAATTACATATTTATGCTAAAAATGTGAAAATTCTCGGGGAGGGTCAAAAATCACGTGTCTATAGCTGCCCCTCTTTGACTGGAAACACGAAGAGTTTTCCGACAAAGAACGACTAGACATGTTTTTGACCCGACCATTATTTGGAGGGACTACACTAAAGAAAGGAAGGGAATGTGACCGAGCCCTGTTATCTGAGCTGCCTACATATCCTTGGTTATACAGGAATCAAGCCACGTGTAGTTCGGAAATGAGAGAGATGGTAAAGTGTACCGAGGTGAAGAGCCGATCGAGGTGCCGTTCCGTTGAGGTTCCGGTCCGTGGTCCTGTCGTTACATCAAAAATGAAAACTGAAAAAGACTAACTAAGCCTATCAGCTACTAGTTACAAGGATTCCTATCTTTAAGTCTTCTGAAACTTGGTCTTGAGTCTTGAATGGTGCTTCATACAGACTTTGGATTTGAACCTTGACACTTGCTAGTTGTAGGAGCTAGTTCTTGAGCAGATCACATCTGTTCTCCACTTCCGTACTTTGGATTCGTTTTTTTTTCTCTTTTTTTCTTTTCTTGTTTTTTTTTGTTTTTGTGACCAGCTTTTGTTGACCATCTCAGCCTGTTGACTCGCATTCTTGAGGCGAGCTTCTGTTATTTATAAATTGGTTGAATGCTGGGGATTTTTGTTGTAGCCTTCTGCTTCCTGGTGCTGGGGATTATTTCCTGCTGGGGATTCCTGTTGTAACCTTCTACCTTCCGGTGGGGTTACTGATTTCCAAAATCTGCAGTATAAGACTAAAAAGTATTCCTCTTGTTATACAGGTGGGCGCCTGAAACATGAAATATAAAGACTGAAATGTATTCCTCTCGTTATACAGGTGGGCGCCTGACATGAAAAAGACTGAAAAGTATTCCTCTCGTTATACAGGTGGGCGCCTGGCTTGAAATGTAAAGACTGAAATGTATGCCTCTGTTCTATGGGCGGGCTCCCAACTTCAACACTTGAAATGAAAAGACTGAAATGTATTCCTCTCGTTATACAGGTGGGCGCCTGGCATCAACACTAGAAATCTAAAGACTGAATGTATGCCTCTGTTATATGGGCGGGCTCCCAACTTCAACACTTGAAAGTAAAGACTGAATGTATTCCTCTGTTATTATGGGCGGGCTCCCAATTTCAACACTTGAAAAGTAAAGACTGGAATGTATTCCTCTCGTTATACAGGTGGGCGCCTGGCTTTAAGAAAACTAAACATTGATAATCTTAAGAAAACTAAAAATGACTTTTTTTTGGTATCTTAGGAGAAAGATTCATCAGACTAAGATTTTGATCCTAGGAGAAGGTTCGTCAGACTAGGTCTCTATCTTAGGAGAAAAATTCATCGGACTAAGATTTTGATCCTAGGAGAAGGTTCATCAGACTAGGTCATTTTTGTTTTTTGGTTATCTTAGGAGAAAGATTCATCAGACTAAGATTTTGATCCTAGGAGAAGGTTCGTCAGACTAGGTCTCTATCTTAGGAGAAAAATTCATCAGACTAAGATTTTGATCCTAGGAGAAGGTTCGTCAGACTAGGTCTCTATCTTAGGAGAAAAATTCATCAGACTAAGATTTTGATCCTAGGAGAAGGTTCGTCAGACTAGGTCTTGTTTTTTTGGTATCTTAGGAGAAAGATTCATCAGACTAAGATTTTGATCCTAGGAGAAGGTTCGTCAGACTAGGTCTCTATCTTAGGAGAAAAATTTGTCAGACTAAGATTTTGATCCTAGGAGAAGGTTCATCAGACTAGGTCTTTTTTTTGTTTTTTTGGTATCTTAGGAGAAAGATTCATCAGACTAAGATTTTGATCCTAGGAGAAGGTTCGTCAGACTAGGTCTCTATCTTAGGAGAAAAATTCATCAGACTAAGATTTTGATCTTAGGAGAAGGTTCATCAGACTAGGTCTCTATCTTAGGAGAAAAAGATTCATCAGACTAAGATTTTGATCCTAGGAGAAGGTTCATCAGACTAGGTCTCTATCTTAGGAGAAAAATTCGTCAGACTAAGATTTTGATCCTAGGAGAAGGTTCATCAGACTAGGTCTTGTTTTTTTGGTATCTTAGGAGAAAGATTCATCAGACTAAGATTTTGATCCTAGGAGAAGGTTCGTCAGACTAGGTCTCTATCTTAGGAGAAAAATTCATCAGACTAAGATTTTGATCCTAGGAGAAGGTTCATCAGACTAGGTCTTTTTGTTTTTTTGGTATCTTAGGAGAAAGATTCATCAGACTAAGATTTGGATCCTAGGAGAAGGTTCGTCAGACTAGGTCTCTATCTTAGGAGAAAAATTCATCAGACTAAGATTTTGATCCTAGGAGAAGGTTCATCAGACTAGGTCTCTATCTTAGGAGAAAAATTCATCAGACTAAGATTTTGATCCTAGGAGAAGGTTCATCAGACTAGGTCTTTTTGTTTTTTGATTATCTTAGGATAAAGATTCATCAGACTAAGATTTTGATCCTAGGAGAAGGTTCGTCATACTAGGTCTCTATCTTAGGAGAAAAAATCATCAGACTAAGATTTTAATCCTAGGAGAAGGTTCATCAGACTAGGTCTCTATCTTAGGAGAAAAATTCGTCAGACTAAGATTTTGATCCTAGGAGAAGGTTCATCAGACTAGGTCTTTTTGTTTTTTGGTTATCTTAGGAGAAAGATTCATCAGACTAAGATTTTGATCCTAGGAGAAGGTTCGTCAGACTAGGTCTCTATCTTAGGAGAAAAATTCATCAGACTAAGATTTTGATCCTAGGAGAAGGTTCATCAGACTAGGTCTTGTTTTTTTGGTATCTTAGGAGAAAGATTCATCAGACTAAGATTTTGATCCTAGGAGAAGGTTCGTCAGACTAGGTCTCTATCTTAGGAGAAAAATTCATCAAACTAAGATTTTGATCCTAGGAGAAGGTTCATCAGACTAGGTCTTGTTTTTTTGGTATCTTAGGAGAAAGATTCATCAGACTAAGATTTTGATCCTAGGAGAAGGTTCGTTAGACTAGGTCTCTATCTTAGGAGAAAAATTCATCAGACTAAGATTTTGATCCTAGGAGAAGGTTCATCAGACTAGGTCTCTATCTTAGGAGAAAAATTCGTCAGACTAAGATTTTTGATAACAACTTAGGAGGAAATGCATCTCCTATGGGTGAAACTAAAACAAACTTAGGAGGAAATGCGTCTCCTATGGGTAAAACTTAAACTTAGGAGGAAATGCATCTCCTATGGGTGAAACTAAAACAAACTTAGGAGGAAATGCATCTCCTATGGGTGAAACTAAAACAAACTTAGGAGGAAATGCATCTCCTATGGGTGAAACTTTAATGATTTCAAACTAGGAAGTGCGTCTCCTATTAATGAAATCTTCACTTAGGAAGTGCGTCTCCTATGCGTGAACCAATTCCTTCTTCCTGCATTATTTACTTACATGTGTTGTCTTCCCTCGAAACTGTTGGGGATTATTTTGATGGGGATGACTTTCCCCCCTTTTTTCATTATATTCTTTTTTTTTATTCTTTTATTTTTTGTTTTTGCATAGCCTCTTCCATCGAAGACTACCTCCCTTGAGAGTCGTTTTGCCTTTCCCCGAAAGGAACCGCTGAGGATACCGACTTTCCAACCTTGTGTTGGACTCCTCGCAACTACTAGGGATAACACTGTTGGGGAATTATTTACTTACCTGTTGGGGGGTAAAATGTTATCAGCTGGGGTACCTGACTTCCAGAAAATTTTCTAAATGGAAGGAAAATTTTCTGCCCCAGTTTGATAATATCCCTTGTGGCATGCGTTTCTGTCATCAATGTCATCTCTTCTACCTGCTTCAAATCAAACAAAATTTGTTAGTTTAAAACGCGGTGGTTGGTTGTGATACTCCTACTGGGATGGCTTTTCCCTTTCTCCTTCCTTGCTCTGCGTTCCACAACTTGTTGGGGATGATATTATTTGCTGGGGATAATCCCTTTCTGCTGAGGATATCCCTCTTCTTTTGTGGCATAGCTCGGAAACTGGCATTTCCCCAACCTTTTAGTCTAGTATGGATTTTGCTAAATCATGCTCACTGCTTTCCTTGCTCTGTTCATGGGCCTTGGCCTTGAGGTTTATAACCTTTGATTTCGGCAAGGGTATCCCTCTGGACACTTGTCAATCTTTTTGTCAATTCCCTTTTGCTGGGGATATCTTTTTTTACACTGGTCTCGCGCTTGTTTCTTGCTGACTATACCACTTGGATGTACTAGTCAGATCTCATCTTGCATATTCGGAAAGCTGATGGCATATTTTAAAGTCAATTCACACTTGTTCTGACCAAACAGACTCTATTGGGGATTTTTCTTTGAAAGGAAAAAGATAAAAGGGAACAGAATAAAAAGACAAAGAAAAATGACTCTTTAACAAAAGAAACTATAAATAAAAACCTATCAAATGCAGATACCGACTCTAATGGTCATGACATGCATATGTGGCCTATCCTCCACTGTCAATCATCTTTCAAGATATTCAATTGGCAATTCCCCATCTGATTCTCAATCTTATTCGACTTGTAGTGCCCGAAGGGTTTTCACTATCAAGCCTCTCTCATTCTGGTTTTCTCTCAACTTTCATCGTCTTATGGTGCCTGTGAAGGTTTTCACCAATAAGACTCTCTCGTTATATATCTCTCTCCAGCTGGGGATTTGGAGTGTTGCCGATATGACTCTTTCTGTTGGAGATTAGAGTCCTTTCTGCTGTGGAACAGAATGTTATGTGCGCCGGTAAGACTCTTCATTTGTCTGACTTGGCATCTTTTGAAGACTGATCAGAAGGTCTTTCTTTGGACCGTAATGTGGGTTTTGGATAGGCTATAAAGAAAGGGTATTAAAGGCTCAAAAAAATGCATTAATTTTGGGTTATTAGTTACAACCTTCGGAATTAGATTTATTTACAACAAACGCAACCTTTGCCCCAGTTTCTTGCTTGGGGATATCTTAATTGATGATTTTTTTTTCATTTTTCAAAACTATGACCGAGCCGTGAAGCGCCTACGTATCCTCTTTGAGGAATCAGGTCAAACGTAGTTCCCAATTCCTCTTTTTTCATTTGACTTTCTTTTTTCTTTTGTTATCATTTTTCTTTTCTCATTTCTCCTTTCTTTTTGTTTGGTTGTTTTCTTTTCTTTCTTTCTCTTTTTTTTTTCTTTTGTTGACCTGCCGCGCTTACGTTTTCTATTCGTTGTGAATGATTCCGAACGAGGGGTATGAAAGAAAATAAATAAGGCTCAAAAGGGGTAACGAAGGGTAAAGTGTTTAGGTAGCAGAACAAAATGCCTTCGTCATTCCAGTCTTCAAAACATGCCAAGTGCAAACAACACAATTGAACATAGATTTATAGTCTCTTCCGATGGTGCTGGACTTGACAATTATGTCAAACATCTTATTTTTCCTTTGTCATTTCTAAAGCACCGTTGGGCGACACTCTCATTATCATGAATGACCCTCATGCCAATTTGGCGAATCTTGCTTTTAACGGTTTTATTTGTGTTTTACTTGCCCTAGTTCCACATGACTCGAGCTCTGTATTGATCTCAAACCGTCCTTATTTTCTTTAACTGTTCTGATCACCTCTCCAGGGTTTGGTGATTAACTTTAAAGACTAGGCCCAAAGTGTGTGCGCATGTCATGTCACTAGAATCGGCACTGAACAAAATGACAAAAGGACTAAACAAAAGATGACTGGATATAATAAAAGACTGGATTTTGCATTAGACCGGTAAAATGGTTTGAATAACAAAACAAACAAAACAAACCAGAATAAAATCCTAAAAAAACCTGGAAAAATTAAAACAAACCGCTATGACAAAACGGAAAGATAAGCGGAAAGTTATTGACACAAAACAAAATCCGAATTACAATCCTAATAATCCGAACAAACAGAAATGACAACAAAATAAGTCACCACAAGCTTCTCTCTTGTTAACCAAGGAACGGAGCGTCCTCCCACTTTATCAAAACTGGCATCTTAGCCACTGAGCTTTGCATCAATACTGCCAAGACCATTACCAGCTTCATATCATCAACCTCCGTCAACAAGTTCCCAATAGGCTTCGAGTGTTTCTGTTATCAAGCCTGATCCCCGCAGAGTGTGCATCATGAGATGCAAGTAAAGGATTCTGGGTGTCATTGTCCGGCTTACCACAAACCAACCACCTTAACTTCATTTGCGAAACAAACAGGTTAGAATGGACTCAGTCGGTCCTCATTATTAATAACATCTCTTTTTTCTTTTCTTTTTTCATTTTTTTTTGTTGTGGTCGAATCTTATGGAGATTGCCTACGTATCATGACCCCGCATGAATTAGACCTTGCGTAGTTCGTGACAATAAAGATAAACATTAATAGACATTTTTTTTTCAATTTTCATATCAAACAAAACTGGGTTTCAAAGGTTTGAAGATGACTTACAAACTCGAAAATCAAACAACCCACATATTCTAATAAAAAAGATTTACAAACTCCAAAAACAAATGGCCAGCTTCCTTTCTCCGTTTGGCAAATGCAACCGAACGGTTATTTTTGCAAACGTAGCCCTCCTCCAAATTTCATATAAATTTTGAGGCCGGGGAGGATTATTTTATGACACTTTACAAACTTGTCCATTCTTTTACGAAAATAACCTTTCGACAACTGAAAGATACTCTAAGGCTATTTCGGCAAGAACAGTTTAAGATGCAACCGAAGCTGGCTCGACTTATTTTTTAAATAAAAATTCAAACGGTATTCACCTAACCGCAGACTCTTTGTTTATTTTTTCAAATTACAATGAAAATGTGGTGTTTCAAACACGGCCCTTCAGCGCCTCGGGGACGAAGATTTATAAGGCTGTGTGGGTCAACTAGACCAAAAATCCTAAACATGACCCAAAAGGTGGCTGTTTATGCAAAGTCAGCCTTCCAGCGTCCCTTTCGGGAACATTCGGCTATTTATGACAAAACAGCATCACCTGACCTATTTATGACTCTTTTTATCGTTTTTCAAATTAGAAAACTCAATATTGCGAACACGGCCTTTCAACGTCTCGGGGACGAAGATTTTTTAGGCTGTGGGGGTCAACTGGACCAAATCTTAAACGTGACCCAAAGAGTGGCTGTTTATGCAAGGTCAGCCTTCCGGCGTCCCTTTTGGGAATGTTCGGCTATGTTTTGACAAAACAGCGTCACCCGACTTCTTTATGACAGAATTAAAATTTTGACATGTTTTTTTTTCTTTTTATTATTATTTATTTGTTTTTGGGTATTTTAGCAAAATGGGGGTTGGACCCGATGAGGGTTGCCTACGTATCTCACATCCGGTGAGAATCAAACCCGCGTAGTTCGGGCAAATAAACTATTTTTGAGAAGATCCTTTTCCATTTTCTATTTTTTTTCACAACAAACAAACAAACTATTATTTTTCGTTCATAACAAACAAACAAACTAACGATAAAACATAAAACATTCTTTCTTTTTTTCTTTTTTTTTCAAAATTTCGGTAGAGTTTCGACACTACTTGGACATTGGTTTTTTTTCCTAAAAATAAGTAGTTATATCTCTACACTGTTATTTTCTCCTTTTTTTCACGATTTTCTAATTTGTGGAAAATGATGACAACATACAAAATCTTTTTTGAATTTTTCAATGCTCTTTTTTATTTATTATTATTTTGTTATTATTTTCAAAAATGTGGCATGGGGGACATAGGGAATTCAAAGACTTCTTGGATTCCACAAATGTTCCCCATGTGCTTTTTCCCAAAAATGAAGCGTGGGGGACATGGGGAATTCCAAGACTTCTTGGATTCCACAAATGTTCCCCATGTGCTTTTCTAAAAAATGAAGCGTGGGGGACATGGGGAATTCCAAGACTTCTTGGATTCCACAAATGGTCCCCATGTGCTTTTCCCAAAAATGAAGCGTGGGGGACATGTGGAATACCAAGGCTTCTTGAATTCCACAATGTTCCACATGTGCTTAATTAACATAATAGCATGCTTATCTAAAAAATCGTGCAACTTTCTTATTTAACGTGATCAGCATGATAAGGAGTGCCCTTTGTCCTCAACTATCATTGGTCCGCCAAATGACCCATTCACCCTTGAATAAATACAACAGGTAGCACATAGGATGCCAAAAAATGGTCTATTATTTTCAGGTTGCTTGTCCTAGACGGACCCAACCCCTGTGTTGAGTCCCCTAAGTCAAATGCACATGATGCAAATAAACGTTCCTACTAGGGATCCAACATGAAGCTGAGTTATTCTAGGTTCAAACATGGGTATTTGTTCTAGACTGTGTACCCGAGCGGACAACTCGAGTGGGGGCTACGTACCGGGGACCCGCGGGATCGTCCGGCTTTGTAACTTATCCGGCCTCTTTCTTATTTCAGGTATTGACACTAACAGAATAGGGAGTCTCGACCAGCAAGCTTCTCCCCGGAGGTAAGAAGAGAAGGGTTTCGGCAAAGTTTATATGTACAGTTCAAATAATATCAAAGCAGTAAAAGCAGCATTTAGCACATTAGGCTCAAACATGTAAAAATCAGATAAAACCAAATATAACAATTTATCTAAGCTCGAATTTCTAACCCTGAACCAGTGGTTCTGGGTCAATGTCCCCAGCAGAGTCGCCAGAGCTGTCACACCTCCTCTTTCCGTACCCGAGAGGGTACAAGGGAGTTTTTCCAATTAAAGGACAATCGAAACGGGATTTATTTGTTTATTTCAGAGTCGCCACTTGGGAGATTTAGGGTGTCCCAAGTCACCAATTTTAATCCCGAATCGAGGAAAAGAATGACTCTGTATTACAGTCCGCGAACCAGAAATCCGGATAAGGAATTCTGTTAACCCGGGAGAAGGTGTTAGGCATTCCCGAGTTCCGTGGTTCTAGCACGGTCGCTCAACTGTTATATTTGGCTTGATTATCTGATTTTATACAAATATGGACTCATGTGCAAGTTTTATCTTTTTACCGCTTTCATTATTATATTTTTTAAAGAATGTGAACATCGTTTAAAAACATGTCTTTGGATTGGGTCACATAAAATGCATCCACGATCCGGAACGTATTTTTATTCAATGTTTTGGGATTTGGATTTGGGTCGCATAAATGCATACCCGTGTTTAAGAATGTATTATTATTATATCGCGCCTAAAGCAATTAGCGATTTATTACTTTGGGGTAGGGCCGTGAAATTTGCTAAAACGACTCCTCCTTAATTCTAAGCAATTAAATGTACATTTATTGAGGGCCCCGCAATCTATACATTTTATTAAGCGAGGCTCATCTCATTTATTTTCCTAAATGAATAAATCTTAAAGCGACTACATTTTGCTATTTAAAATTAGTCTCTAAAATGAATAAAGAAAATCCTAATTAATTAGATTTTTTTATTATTATTATTTAAAGAGATAACATTATTAAATACGCACCTAAAGCGACTAGCGTATTATTATTTTTGGGCGAGGGCCGTGAAATTTGCTAAATGGCCCGTCCTGGAATCTAAGTATTTCATATATACATTTAACGAGGGCCCCGCCATTTATGTATCCATCTAGCGAGGCTCATCTCATTTAATTGAAAGGATAATCTTAGCATGACTATAATTTTCTGCTTTGTTCGTCTCTAGAAAGGAATCCTAATTTATTAATCGAACAATGGAAGCTAGTAGGATACACGGCTAATGAAGAGTATCTCAAGCTTGACGAATTACAATTAAACATGAACTTACATTTAGAACTAACCCATATGGTAAACAACAGAACAATGACTAATAAAATTATGATAGAGCTTATTAAATCAATCCGACTACCCATTCGGCAAGCTAGTCACGAACATGAAAACTTTTGTACAACTTTCGTCTAGCATGCCCATTTGAGATAGCAATAACGTAAGCACAAAACTAAAACTCGACGGATTTAAACAAAATCTTCAACATAACATGTATTCAAGCTCGGACACGATAGTAACCGATAGCAACTCAAACAAAGATTAGAAAACGAACCTCTAATGATAAACACTGCTGGGGATTTACAACTCATTCATCAAACCGAAATGGAGCCGTAGTCGGCGAAATGAAGCAACGAGACCAACGAATTGGAACCTCACATTGGCACTCGAACGGACTTCAAACGGGAAACCATGGAAACAGTCATCACAGCTCAAACGGAATAGCTCGCGCCAGAAACTCGATCACGAACGGGCTAAGCATGAACCATGGCTGCTACTGGTTTTTCCCAGTGTGTCACTGGTGGACGTTCGTCACTTTTAGGGGCTGGGTTCGACGGGGTGATGGGTGAAGCATGAGGTGGAACTGGAGGTTTGGTGGGCGATGAGGCAGCGCGACCGGGAATGTAGCAGCAGTCGCTGCTTGATGGAGGCTGGACACGGTGGGGAAGCTGACGGGCTGGGGTTGTTTCTGCGACTGGTCGCGATGGAGATTGGAGGAGAAGGAGTGGTCGTGGGCTTTGTTGGTTCTGCAGGTGGTCGACGGAGTGATGGTTGAGGGTCAGTGACGACGAGGGGAAGCTGGTGGGAGTTGGTGTCGTCGGTGGTTTTGGACGATGCAGCAGTTCTGCTGCTTGACGGGTGGTTGGGTTCAGGCGTTGGGGGGGGAAGCTGGTCGGAGGTGGTGTTTGGACGGTGTTGATGGAGGTGATGGTTCCGACGAGGAAAGCAGTGACGGGCCTGTTTGGTGACTGTGTGAGACGATGGTGGGATCTGGTTACGACCGGGGGGGGGGTGCGACTGGTTTTTTGCTAGGGTTTTTGTTCTTCTTCTTTAGGAAGAAGAACATGAACAGTGCACGTTTCCAAAAATTTCAAAAGTCTGTCCCTCCTTTGTGCCTTGTGTTTGCCCGTGCATTTGTAGCACTTGCCAAGGAAAATGGACCCCACGTGTGTAGGGGTCCAAGATTTGTGTCCCCCATGCGCGGTGGGGTTCCCCGTGTACGGTGTTCCGTCCGTGTTCCCCACGCTTGTCCTCCTTGTGTGGTGTACTCAGATTATTATGGGCTAGGTCCGAAAATTAGGCCTAAAAACGGGTAGTTTGAACCCGAATATTATTCTTTTGCCCGGACCCGAGAAATAGAAACACGACGTTGCTCAACTGATTATGTAAGCAAAATAGCTACCAAAATAAGGCTAATATTTAAACAAAACTATTATCTTTTTTTTAATATTTTTCAAGATTAAAATAGCTACAAAATATTAATAAAACTATTTTTTGTAATTTTCGTTTTTTATATAAAGATAAAATATAAAGTAATATTTTTGTATTTTTTCAAAAATTACAATGACTACAAAACATTAATAGAACTATATTTTTTGGTAATTTTCGAAATTATATAAAGTACAAAATAAGGTACTATTTTTTGTATTTTTTCAAGTTCATGAAAAATACATAAACTAAAATTTATATATATATTTTTGTAATTTTTTCTTTTGCGATGAAAATAAAGTAAAAATAGTCAAAATAGCTATATTAGACCTAAATTACATATTTATGCTAAAAATGTGAAAATTCTCGGGGAGGGTCAAAAATCACGTGTCTACACTTAACACCAAGGATACGAGAGGAATTCACTGGGACGTTAGAATTGAGAAGTTTAGTTTTAATTGAATAATTATGTAGACTATAATGAGATATATATGTGGCATTGTGTATGTTGTCGTGATAGATTTGAGGCATTATATATGCCGCCGTGATATATTTGGGGCATTGTGTATACCGTCGTAATATATTTGGGGCATTGTGTATGCCGCTGTAAAAGATTTGGGGCATTGTGTATGCAGTCGTGATATATTTGGGGCATTGTGTATACCGCCGTAATATATTTGGGGCATTGTGTATGCCGCCGTAATAGATTTGGGGCATTGTGTATGCTGCCGTGATATATTTGGGGAATTGTGTATGCCGCCGTAATAGATTTGGGGCATTGTGTATGCTGCCGTGATATATTTGGGGCATTATGTATGCCGCCGTGATAGATTTGGGGTATTGTGTATACTGTCGTAATATATTTGGGGCATTGTGTATGTCGTGGAATAACTACGTAGACTATAATGAGATATATTTGGGGCATTGTGTATGCCGTCGTGATATATTTGGGGCATTATTTATGCCGTCGTGATATATTTGGGGCATTATGTTCGCCGCCGTAATATATTTGGGGCATTGTGTATGCCGTCGTGATAGATTTGGGCATTGTGTATGATGTCGTGATATATTTGGGGCATTGTGTATGCCATCGTAATAGATTTGGGGCACTGTGTATGCCACCGTAATATATTTTGGGGCATTGTGTATGCTGCCGTAATATATTTGGGGCATTGTGTATGCTGTCTAGATAGATTTGGGGTATTGTGTATGCCGCCACCGTAATATATTTGGGGCATTTGTGTATGCTGCCGTGATAGATTTGAAAATTTGTGTATGTTGTCGTGGATTCATCAGGGTATTTGATTAATTTTCTGCACTGCCATTTATGACAAGTTCTTAGTGTAGTTGTGCGAAGGTATATAGTGTTGTTGTTGAATAATTGTTTGGATCTTATATAGTAAGTATATGATAAAAAAACTTTCTGTGCATATTATTTTTGTGCTCGTTGTGTGTTTGTATTTTCTAACACTTGTTCCAGAGATATTTAGAGTGGTGGGTCGAGAATCTTATTGGGTTATATTTACGTATAACTCACTCCTTACCTGCATGTCTATGCAAATACTATTGGTGACGACGGAGCTAGTAGCCGATGAGTTCGCTAGAGTTGATTTAGTTATTGAGGAGAGCAACCGCATTTTTTGTGGAGGCAACCAAAAGAGTCTTTATCATTTATTAATATGAGGTCTTTTGTAATTCTCTTAGATGCTCCATGGTCTAGTGTGGGATTTGGGCTAGAGTTTAATCTAATATTTTGAGATATTATTGTTCATAATTAATTATCAGATTATTCAGATACTTATTTAATTAATCATATGCTGCAAATTAATTGCTAAGGTATTAAAGTATGGTCCTCCTGGCGGGTGGTGTTAGCGGGGTGTCAGTCACGTCTAGGGTGTAGTTTGGGATGTGACAGCCGCCTCCGATGGTCATTTGGATGGTGCGGGTTGGTGAAGGCGGTTTCAGCGATCCCTGATGTTGTTCGCATCCTCTGGCAAAGTTAGTCATTCCCCGTCGCTCAGTAATTCTTTGAGGTGTCTTTGTCGAAGCATGTTTACAACCTCCTGTCTCAGGGCGATGAAGTCATCGATTTTGTGCCCTCGTTCTTGGTGGAACTCGCAAAGGGCGTTTGACTTTCTGGTGCTTGGATCTGACTTCATCTTGTGTGTCCACTTTACCTTCGGTCTGAGCTTCTCCAATGCGTCGACTATTTCTGAAGGTGACACACAAAAATTGTGAGTGGATAACAAATGGCATACCTCTCTCGTTCCGGTGAGTCCCTGTCCTTGGTTTGGGTTGGCCCTCTTCGTGACAGGAAGGGGGCGCAATGGCGCTTCTGACATATGGTAGATGTCATTCCTGGTTCGGTCGTGGAGCTACGAGATCCCTTCTGGTATCGTTTCTTCGATCTTTCCTAGACTCGGCCTGCACTAAAGTCAATCGGTGAGTTGGCCCCATTGAGGTCGTCCTCGTCTGCTCTAACATCGGCATAGTAGGCATTGTGTATTTCATCCCAAGTAGTTGGGGGTACTTCATAAGCTGGCTTAACAACTTTCTTGTCGTCATTGAACCACTTCTATTTAGCCCGTTCTAGAATGCTGCGATGGCCATTCCTTCCGATACGTTTGGTAAGGTCATTCTTACTCAGTTGAATCAGGCGAGGAAGTCTCTCAATCCTTCTCTTGGTGATTCTTTCATAGGGAATATATCGTTCACTCTCGCCTCTGCCTTTTTGGCCTCGGCGTGGGCCCTTACAAACTTATTGGCCATTTCTTTGAACATTTCAATGGAACGCGCGGGTAGTGGAGAATACCATGTTAATGCTCCTCTAGTGAGGGTCTCGCCGAGTTTTTTTAACAAAATAGAGGATACTTGTTCCTTGGCGAGGTAGTTTCCTTTCACGGCGGTGGCATAGTGATTTACATGGTCCTCGGGATCGATCGTACCATCATATATTTTCAGGTAGGGCGACATTTTGAAGGTCTTTGGTATGGCAGACGGGGCAGCTTCATCACTGTATGGTTGCTCAACGAACTGACCAACGTCTCTCTTTAGTGAGAGCTTCGAGGCACCTGTTATTTTGTCGACCCTTTCTTGGTGTTCTCTGATTTGGTCCCGAAGTGCTTTGTTCTCGTTCTACATTTCTTCCATTTTTTTCAAAATGGTCGTGAGGGTGTCGGCAGCTGCACTATTAGCGGTGTTGTGAGTCATACCTATCATCAGAGGAGGAAATGGTCCATCTTGCTCACCCATTATTGGTGTAACGCACGTCCTTGCATTTTCTATAACTGTATCCTGAGCGGGCTTGTGGAGGATGTTGGTTAGCGTGTCAGTAAACCAAGCTTCGAGGAGCTTTTTTACTGCTAGTGGCATCTCTTCTATCACGGATGTGAAAGCTCCTTTACCGCAGGACGTTGCGATACTACCTTGAGGAGGAGGTGACCCGCCTCGCCTGGGAGGTTATGTCCTCACCTTCTGTTTCAGAAACCTCATTGATGGCGCTCAAGAGGTTGGTTGTAAGGTCGGTCATTACCCTCACTCTTTCTTCCCCGTTACTTGCCATATTAGATTTGCGTACAAGGAAAAGGAATTTTTTTTTTGTAGATCTAGAGAAAACTAAAAATTTAACTAGGAAATCCCCACAGACGGCGCCAAATTGTTTGACCAAAAATATAAACTTTCGCTTAAACTATTTAATTTTATATAATGAGGGGTTAAACTTAGTTAATGATAGTTTCTCTAGATTTAGAACTTGGTAGCATGGATAATGTAAGATATAAAGTTGGTGGGAAACTGAAAGTAATGCACATTTAATATTCCAAAAGATGTGTGCAATAATAGGGGAATATCAAACAATAAATGACATTTATGTAAATAGGGAGTATAATTTACCTAATAATGAATGAAGTGGATGATTCCCCCTTCTAACAATGATGAATGGCAGATAAATCCTAGAATAATTTGAACTATTCTCGGATCTGATGAAATCATGGAAAAGTATGGAATAATGTGAGTAAGAATCTTGATGAAAAGGTAAAGTTTGTATCTTTGCTGGAGAGAGAATCTTCTTCTCAAAAAGTATTCTTATCAAGTGAATATTACATGTCTTACACTATTGACCCTTATTCTATTTATATGAGACATACTCTTAACAAACCCTAACAATACAAGTGCAGAGAATATTTAATAGAATATTCTCTTTAATATCTTATTACAAAAACTAGTCGTTATTGTTCTGTCCCGGATGCTCGACCTCGATCGTTTTTGCTAGCCCGCCACGAATCTCACTGATTCCTGGTCGACCTCGGTCAATCCTTTCCTTAATGCCTCTTTACGCTTATTTCCTTAGGGCAGATTTTCGGCCTATACAATCAGTACAACTAGAATACAAGTCTTGTGTTAGTTTATGTAGTAACTCATCTTTGGCAGGGGCGGGGGCCGAATCAGTAATTTCAATCCAAATCCTGTATTTATATTTAGAAATTTGTACATACTGTATGTACAAAAATTAAATTCAAAACTCATGCTTAAATTCATTAAAGTCCAAATCCTAGTTCCACCTCTGATTTTTGAGCTGGTTGGTGTAGCTGCTACCTATAACTATGTATTTGAACCCTTTGCGCATCGCCTCAAGACCTAAGAACAAAACAAAGAAACATCATTATTAATATGGCCAAATTACTCCAAAGCTGGTCCAAAACAAGTCAATGCTGAAATTATCGGACTTAGGTGCGTCACAAATCAAAACCCAAAAAATAAAAGTAAGAAGTACAAAAATGGTTCTGTTCGTTGCTACAGCTTCAACAGTGTGACTGTGTGACTTTGAAAAAAACATGGTTTCATTTCGTATGTGAGGTCCCGACTTCCTCATAACATTAGAGGGGCGTTAATTGAAATTAGGGGTATACAAAGAAAACCGACAAACTGCACAAAACCGATAATTGGAGTTAAATCGAGAAAAAGAACCCGACTATGATTTGGTTTAATTTGGTTTGGTGTTAGAAAAAAAAAACCGACCATAATTGATTTGGTTTGGTTTTGACTAAAAAAAGTCAAACCGAAACCAAATCAACCCAACATTACATGTATACAAGTTTTAAAAATATTTTAGACATCAAAATAATTATTGTAATGTAATTTATAAATATAATTTAAACTCTTTAATAGTTTCCTCTTTTAATGTATTATTTCAAGCTTGAACTTAGAACTTTTGAATGGTAAAAATTGCACCGGTCGCCCCCATTTAACTT
This sequence comes from Nicotiana sylvestris, assembly GCF_000393655.2. Taxonomy (NCBI): domain Eukaryota; kingdom Viridiplantae; phylum Streptophyta; class Magnoliopsida; order Solanales; family Solanaceae; genus Nicotiana; species Nicotiana sylvestris. Next base: position 110,174,486 of record NC_091065.1, read on the forward strand.
ATACCCTTTTTTTTAAAACTTTTAACTTGTACCCACTTTTTAAATAACTTCATTATCATAAATATGGACTATAAAATTGAAAAGTAGGGAGCCCAGTTGTTCTTATGTGAAAACAAAAACACAAGACTATCAGACTACTTTTGAATAATTATGTGAAGTGCATCTTTATGTTTTGTTTTTAATTCGTAATAAAGTATATACTGCCTTCCTCGAACGTTGCCTCTCCGAGAACATTCGACATCAATATTGTTCTTTTCCCAAAGTATGTTGATGATCGAGGTCAAACTATGTAAAAGAACAATTTCTGGCTTAATTAAGTTGCCTACTTAAAATTACGACTAATTCCAGTAGAAGAGAAGACGAGATTTTAACCCCGTCTTTGCTCTAGAGCTGAAGTTGCCAGTAACAAAACAAAAACTTCAGCTCTAGAGCGTGAGTTACAAAACAAAAATTTCAGCTCTAGAGCTGAAGTTCGCCAGTTACAAAAACAAAAACTTCAGCTCTAGAGCTGAAGTTCGCCAGTTACAAAATAAAAACTTCAGCTTTATTCGTCAGTTACAAAACAAAAACTTCAGCTCTAGAGCTGAACTTCAGGCCCGGCTACTAGAATGCTGAAGTTTTGCGTGATTGCCTTTGTTACTTCAGCCCTGTATGCTGAAGTTATGCGAAAAAGCGGGTACGCTTGCAATTTTTTTTTGCAAAGCGGGCACAAGTTAAAACATGACACAGAAAACGGGTATAGATGCAAATGCCCCTTTTGAATGGCCAAATAGTTTAATTTATAGCCCATAAAAGTTAGTAACTCAAATAAAGCTCAAAGCAAAATCAAATCAATAATAATGCTAACCAAAAAAAAAATATCAATTCAATACTAGAAATGACAATAGTATTGGATATTTATTTATTTATTTAGTTTCGCATTGATTTAGATAGTGAAAATGCATAACTCACTTTTAATATTATTTAAGCATGTAATTAATACTTAGTACTTCCGTACTTATTTTAACATAACTTAGTACTTTTAGATTATGTTTATTTTTATTATGGCTTATTAATTAGCAATATTTATCTTATGCAATTTATTGAGTATTTTAGTATAATTATGACTCATCTCATATTATTTTGTATTATTTTTTGGGTAACATCTTATATAGTTTTATCCTACTAGGACCTAAGAAATATTAGACCCCAAATTATAAATTTTATGCCATGAAGATTTTGTTGGAAAAAAATCCCGAAAATCCGAGAAAACGGAAAAACCCGAGAAAATACGTGATTGAAAAACCTGACTTTTGTCGGTTTGGTTTATAAATTTGAAAATCTGAGACAATTGGTTTGTTTGGTAATTGAAAAATTCGAACCAACCCGGCCTACTTACACTCCTAATAATGAGTTTCCTATCCGAAAAGACTGAAATGTTTGTGAAGCTTGAATTCTTCAAAACTCTTGACTAGAATATTGACAGCAAATATATTTCAATCTTTTTGCCTTAAATATATATACATTGAAGTATACTGTCTAAAGCAAAAGTAAATGACTGATCTGACCTAGATAAACAATAATCAGTTAATTATTCTAATCTACACAGATGTATTTAATCTGAACTTATTTTGTTTAAAATACTACGTCTGCAGTGGCATAGTACCCAGCAGTAGAGTAGTGCTTGTGATTACTTTCATAATCAATGGAGTCGAAGGAGGTTCATCTGAATCTTCTTTATCGAGAAATCACAGCGTACAGTTAAGGTCAAAATTCTTATTTATATAGTGTAGATATATTATTGAAACCCTAGATGCAAATTCTGCCGTCGCCGTTGGTGTCACTAGCAAGACATGACTAGCTAGCTAGGGGCCGGGGGCCTAATTAAATCACGTAGTCATGGGCCTCATGTCATAACCGACCATATGAATACGTGAAATGAATTGTCACCTGAGTTTGGTCGTTTTCAATCTTCACTTTTCAACTCTTACCATTATTCCCTCAGATAGGCCAAAAATAATAACAACAGAGATCCTGAAATCATTAGAAAGTGATCTCCTATGTTTTCCACTTATTTAAGTCAAATGCCATGAAACCCACAAACTTCTCCCTTTGCTTTCACATTATATTCTTTCCCTCGCTTCTTCACTAATTCCATATGCATGCTTTCTCAAATTCAATTTTGACCTCTCCTTTTCTTCGAGCATTCATAATCATGACTTCTTATCTGATAATCACCTTTTTTTCTTTTCATTTTTCTATGCTTGGCTATATTCAAGTCATTCGACTGTTGACTTTTTGTCGATAAAGAAGCTCCTGGACACAATGCTGATCAATCTAGAAACAAACTTTTGACCATTCAAAACTTAATCCACTCCGATATACTTGACAATGTTCAAATCAGGAATCTAATAAGATCATTGATGTAGCTAAAAACTGTTTACTCTATAACATTATTCATGTCCTAGACTTCTTTTCTTCTTTCGCCCTTATTAATCTGGATTTAGATGTAGCTGATTGATATGTTAAGTGCAATTAATCAACTTTAAACAATAGACTGCTGTTGTAGTGTAATATTCTCTTTAGGATGAGTACTCCACTTTCAGGTAAGCGATTAAGATGAGTTGAAAAAGGACTTGTGCAAAGCTGTACAAGTAAATATGGATAAATACACTTTAGCTGCTATTATTAATATTATCTCCAAAATATATGAACAAACAAACACTTCCCAACTATTATCATTCTAAGACATCAATACTCGGTTAATGTTACAGGTACATTTCCAAATGCATCGCTTAAAATGCAGGAAAAGGAGACAATCAAATGGAAGTACAAAGCTTTAGGCATATCAAACTAGCTTAAGGGCAGGAAGTCAATGTCTCTTAGTCGTTAGAAGTTGATGTCCGAGGACTCATGCCCAAATTGGATGGCTTTGGCTCTCCAGTCCTCGGACTGAAAGGCCCTCTTCCGCCAGAAAGGGGACTTCTCAGTTTGCTAATCTGTGGACTGTATGCTTTTTCTGGAACGCGTGGGCTTTGAAGGAGCTTGGAATCTCTTATTGGAGTTGCTGTTGAACTTGTGATCTGCGGACTGTTAATGCGTTTGACTTCACCCCTGCTTCTGGTAATCATCTCATCTAAAATTTCCCCACTTCCTGCATAGGAAGGTCTTGAACCAAATTCACCCTCCTGCATGCTTTGACATTAGTCCTCAAGTCCTAAAATAAATGAAATTACAATCAAATATTAGTTTACTGAATAGAGAATTTACCGTAGGAAGATTGAATGGTATAGCTGGCGACTCTTCATAATCTGCTGCATCTAAATCTTGAAGGTGTACCCCTTTGAAAAACTTAGGCAATATGTATTGTCTCACAGGAACCAAAAGCATGATCAAAAGAGGGAAAAGGAGCCCCGCGATTGGAACCCACGTAATGCCAAAGCAAGCAAGCAAGTATAGTGTTTGGAATATTGTGAATGTCACTATGCTCTTGAAAGGCACAGTCTCTACAAAAGTGGCGTGATAATCCTCTAGAACTCTGCAAGCAAGATTCATCATTTTGTTAAGGAAATTCCTTAAAAAACCAATTGGAAAGATAAACTTAAAGGCATTTTTAAAAGGGTTAATTACTTGTATCTTCTGCTTGGTGCAGTGAATAGTAGCAATATTCTCTCCCAAAATTGATTGCCCGGCAAACTTTCAATGGCCATGTAAGCGAAATATCCCCATAGCACTGAGGTTGGGATCATTCTGAGCACTGGCATGGCAGCAACACATCCCCCTACCATAGTGGCTTGAAGCAAGTTACTGACGCGCTGTTCTTTCACTTCAACTGGCAACAAATCATCAATTTCCTTCTCTACGTCGAACACTGTTTCATCCACTGGAGCATCAATGTTTCCCATGCTTGATGCTAACTGAATTGTTGATTCTTTTAACTCCTTCAGACCCTGCTAAAATAAAGAAATCAAGTTGTTATATGAGCTGTAATGGAAATACTTGGGTAAAGTCAAGTAGGTAGTAATGGTTATTGACATAGTTTCCGATTACGTCACTATAGATAGCAGGATATTAAGCTCCATAAAAAGGAGAAGAGGCATGTCACGTACTCTGGCTGATGGCTCCTGGTAGATCAGAGGAGTTTGCATTTTTTGATAAGCTTCCTGCATATTCCCATATAATTGTCCCAAGCTTGAATTTTTCTGCATACTTTTGCGTGCTGTGACAACAAGTTTGTTACGAAGCAACTGCGTAACAAGGTTATCTTAGTTTGTGCGACAATTTAAAGAAGAACACATGTGAAGTATTTTCACTAACTAGAATTTACCTGGTGTTTAAGAGTAGCCAAACTTTTTGTATGCATTGGGGACTGTGGGATCACACCATTTGATGGAGGGATACCAACAAGGCCGCACATTAGTGTCTGTCACCAAGAATCCCGAAGTAACAAAATAAGTTAAAGGAAACAGATATGTTAAGGTGAAGAAAATATGGAAACCAAAGATATGTGTAACATTGCATACCAGGAATCCCAAAAGAAGCAAGTCATAATGGAAAGAAGGTGGCTTTCTAAGATTGAATTCTTTCTGCTGTGCCAGTTGAGACGCCACACTGTGGTCAAAATAGTAAAGCACCGCAATCATTGTTGCAGGAATGAAAGCACCAAGTATGTAGAGAACTGGCACTTTTAGCATGTCCTGCAGATGGCCAGAATATCAAAGTTAGTCGTCCATAAGGCAGATAATTAGACAGACGGTAGTTAGAGATAAAGTGAAAATCAGTTAGGAAGAAACATATGCCTTGATAACTGTCCAATTCTCAAAAGCACCAGGTGACCACGGATTTGGGCTGACGAGGCGTCTTGGAATTCCTTGAGGAACACTTTCAGATGGTATATAGGAAACTGCTGTCCAGACCACAACCATAAGTGGCACACCATAGTCTGCAATAAGACTACGAAGCCAACCTGCAAAAACGGAAGACAAAATGTTAAGTCATCCAAGTCTAAAGTTGTCGATTGGGATCCAAATATCAGTGACGGAGTTTAGTCACCATGATGAAACTACCTGTTCCATATCGCCATGACCTTGCTTTTCGACTTTTCAAAGCAGTTAGCAGTAGACCAAAGGAGAGAACCAAGGCAAACATTCCATTAGCAAATCTCCACGAAGGCATGAACTCTGTTAAACGAGGATTGGTTCTTTCCGGAATACGAAACTCTTCTACCAGGCCCTAATATATAAATGTAAAAACAGGATAGAAAATTATTTTTTTGATTGCATTCAGCTAAACAATAGCACGATAACCAGAAAGGAGTAGTCGAGGTAACACATTTTAGTGTTATTTCTTTTCCAAGTAATTCAAAATGCCCTCCTGATTGGATAATAAGGAGGGTAGTTGATTAAATAGTACTACTATTTCGCTTACTTTGATAGCTTGTTGCATGAAGAGCATTGCAATAAGCATGCCAAATAGTTCACCAGCCAAACGGGTAAACCTGTTAATAATGGAGCAAGCTCCTAATATTGCCAATAAGAAGAGTAAAATTGCAGTCCAGACGCATACCCTGGAAAATCAAAATGATATTAGCTTGTTGATTAGACTAACTGGTTATTCATGTTCAGACAAAAAAAGATGAATGTGTACTTACCAACCAGTCCAAGCAAGAAAGAGACCAGGACCTAGTTCAGGACGTTGTTTAGCAAAGTTAAACATGAATGTGTACATTATAACAGTAGGTTCTGCAACTCCTAAAATCAACAAAGGGTGACCACCAATGATGGAGTGTATAATTCCACAAATTGCAGTTGATGCTAGTGTTTGAACTGCAGTTAGAGTTCCATCTGCAAATGTTGACTTTTGAGTATCAATTTTCAATTGATGAACGAAACAGAAAAGAATTTTAAACTGCACGTCTAAGTACTTAAAAAACATTTGTAAAGCAAATTGCTAGTCTTGTAATAACATACCAGTATTTCTCTCCAGCTGCTCGCCAAATGAAATCACTGGAATTGCCGAGGCAAAGAATATGTATGTTGTAGGTGCCAAGATCCTGAAAGCCAGTAGCTTCTTGTTCAGCTAAGCTAAACTAATGTGAGACACTTATCACCCCTCTCATGCCCATGCCACTTATCACCCCTCTCATGCCCATGCCAGAGGCGGAGACAAAGACAGGATGTGAAGTTTATGTATTCTGAATTTGACACGAACCTTCACCTAGTTTTAGTTACTAGGTTCACAATTAAATATTTATATGTATTTAAAGGATTTTATAATAAAGTATAGAGCCTAAGCAAAAGTTACTAACTAATCCCGGAATTTATTATCTAGCTCTGTCCATGTGTCTAGCATTGGACCTGGAGCGTGGACAACAGGATATGAAGCCCAACATTTGTTAAACCAAAAATAAGGATGGGTGTAGCTCGATACTATGCGAAGAAAATGGACCTCGTTTGAACATAACCTTAAAAAATTATTTAAGAATTACACAAAACCATATATACAAGGAGACAACAATTAATTCCCTCAACCGACATGGAATTTTTAACAAGTACTGGTACTTCAATAACAACAACAACAGCAACAACAACCCAGTGTAACTAGTAGATTTTATCAATTAGTCAACTGAAGACATTTAGCGCAACATTCAGTTGGTTATTGGATAGTACAAGAGTGAGTGTGGTGTACCTGAAGCCAGCTTTGATTCCACTGGTCCAATCTTGCTTGTAGCACAGCAGACGTCCCTGTAGATCATTCTTGATTCCACGAAATGGGACAAATGACTCTTCCATTTGGGCAGATAACAATTAATCAACTCAAGTCGTTGGACTTGTATCAATTACCAATTTGATGAGATTTCTGTTGTGGGAAAAAAAAAGTGGCAATAAAATAGCTGCACAATTAAAGTACTAGGGAATGGCGGCAAGTCCATAAAAAGCCATTATAGTAGCAAAATACACCATTTTCTAATTGGCACAATATCAGTCCAAATATTTATGGGAAACTTCAAAAGAACACAATGCACGACGCCAAATAAAATCAAGCAGAATAGAAGAATAGCAGACTTACATGATGCAGGGGACAGTGAAAAAGAATCCAAATAGGACGATAGGAGAAGATTCAAGTATAAAGAGAATAGCTCCTCAAAAGTTGATTAGGTATGGGAAATTGTTTTAAGGGAAGGGAACAAATGTGAGCGCGCTAAGACGACAGTGCTGAAATACGCCAATATATAGAGAGAGAGAGACCAAAAAAAAGTGGAGAGGACGTAGAGAAAACTAGAAGGCAGGGAAAGAGGAAAATTGGATATTCAGATTCTTTACTGTCAGTCTGTCATTGTTGTGGTTTGGTCAGCAGTATCTGCACATACTTCGGAATAATAGTCAAATGAAACGAGTTGCATTAAACAAGTTACTAAACCCTCTTGGGTTAAGAGCAGACCAGGGCAGACAATAATATTTTCTCATAATTCTCCAAATTCAATTTGAACTATACTTCAAGAAATTATTAAGTATTCTCGATATTAGTTTGTCTCGAGAAGAATGTTATATTTATATATTTAAAAATAATTTAAATTTAAAATTCTACTTTTACCCGATTTATAATTTACGCAAATACCCAAAATTTATTTTAAATCACAAGTATCCAAAAAGGTAGTACGTGGAAATAAGACCATTGCCTTCATCAATTTTCCATCTCTTTGCGTATCTTTTGAAAGTTAAATTGTAAAAACAAAATCCAAACAAGGATTGAAGATTATGAAATAACCTAGACGTATTGCAATATCAAATGGCATATTTATCATTTGAAAGTTAAATTTAGGGAAGGCAAATAATGGATGTGGCGTTTAATTTAAGGGGTTAAAGCTAACATAAAATTATAAAATAAAAATAGGTGGTATTAGCAACAATATGAATACTTTCCATAAACTATATACAGTAAATGTTTAACAGAATATGCAGATGGTATATCGGTAGTTGACAATAATAATATTATATACATGACAGCAAACCACAGGTATGTTATAGGATCAACGATACCTCTAAACAACATTAAATAAAAAGAGATGAATATACAATGCATGCACTTTGAGCAACTTGAGATTCTGTTCTGGAAAATGAAAAGAGGTGGGTTACGTTTTCTTGCATCATAACCTACAAATTAATTGTTCCCGTCATTCCTCAGCAAAGTTGATTTACTAGTTATGTTTGGGGGAAGTTAATTAACCTTTTTATGTTTTGTTCAGGGGTGGAGCCACGGTGTTAGTTGCGGGTTCGGTCGAACCTAGTAGCTTTTATTCAAACCCTGTATTTGTATTAAGAAATCCAATAAATATATACAAATTATTAATTTAGAACACAGTAACTTAAAAAGATTATAATCCCTAACTATAAGATTTAAATTCTAGCTCCGCCTATGTTTTTGTTCAATATTTACTATGAAAATCAGCCACCGAGTTATTTATTTTAATTTTATAAATAAAAAAAAAAGGATATTAAAACGTTGTAAGATTCACCGAGAAGGTGTTTTCCCCCTTCCTTTTATTTTCTTCTTTCTTAAATAATTTTAGCAAGATTATATCTTATGTTTAAAGCTTCTACCTAAATGTTCTGCTATTGTTGCTAATTTATTTTGTCATCTATGACCATTTAGGAATTTTACTAATCATATGTTTACCCCCTCCGATTTTGTCATCCAATGGTTAACAGAGCAAGAGACAGGGGTTTTAAAATTAAGAGGTTTTGAGTTCCAAATACCGTCGTTATTTTCTTGAAAGTGTGAGAGAGCATGTCAGTTTACATCTTTTAATAGGAGTATTATCTAAACATCAAGATATTTTCTGACCTCTTGTAAAAGAAAAGTTACTTTCTTTCATCATAATTTTTGCATTAAAATAAAAGTCCTTTCTCAGTAACTTATAGTAGCGCCTGCTGATTAGCAAATAAATTCTAACAAAAATAGCGGAAAATTGCCCTTTTTTCTAAAGGATTAAAAACAAAAAGGACCCAACAACCAATTTCCGTCCAAAAGCGAAAAGCGAGAAAAGAAAAAGGTTATGAATAGGCAGACCTTTTTCTTTGTGACGAAACCATAAATTAAGAAGTAATCCTTGTATATATTACTCCAAAACAGGAATGTAAATCGAAAGATACTTCTAATTATAAGGATGATCCATCAGGGCGGACCTAGAACATGATTTACGGGTTTGGCTGAATCAGTAACTTTTGTCCAAATGATGTATTTATTTTAAGAAATTCATTGAATATATGTGGTTATATTTATTAATTTAGAACCCAATAACTTAAACAAATTAAATTATTAAACTCATAAACTTCAAATTCTTGCTCCGTGGGTCATCACCAACCAAACACCTTAATTAAGATTCTAACTTTCATATTTAAATCATCCATTAGCTGTACTAGAAGCGGAGATTGTTGCACAAGCCTCTTTCTTAGTGTATAAAGTCAGTCCAACCAATTAATTGTATATTTCTTTTTTTTTTTCTTTTCTCTCTTCAATGAGAAATGAACTCCTCGTAAGAAGAAGTCAAAGATATTAGGGAAATTCCAAAAATCTCCATATTAGGGGGTTAATAATCACCCATCATTGCAACCGCCACTTAGTTTAGAAATAAGTAATCATAACAACTTTGGATGAAAGCAGAAACAAACACCAGATATAGCCTATTTATAAGATTATAACACCAGCAAATATCGTAAACGATAATTTAGAACCATTTTGCTAATTTAATACTCTATGATGTTATATTATTTATAGAAGTGTTTGCAAAGGAATCTTTTTCTTTTTCCATTCCTGTTTTTAGCCAATCAAAGGTACTAAAACCAACACATTAATTGGTATGTGCTCCAATAATATGTATCAAATACTTTTTGCTTTTGATTGCTGTGTTTGGACGAGTGCAATCATGGGGACGAGCTTCTATCATTAAAATGACGTCAAGAGAAAGCGGACTAATGTAATTCAATATAAGATATTACATTTACAGTTATTTGCTCAAGCTGCGTACGTTAAATTAGTTTCCAAAGGAAAGGTGCAAGAAGTACATGTTGAAGTTTGAATGCCAAAGTCCCACATTGGTTGGGAGTTAAGTTTGGGGGGATTTTTCCCCTATAAAAGAAGGCCTAATGTTTAGGATTGAAACACACCTCTCATTTGCCTTCTCATCTGTTTAAGGCATTTGTATCTTCTCTCTTTAGTATTATTTCACTTGTATTTTTGGAGTGAAATAAAATATTGGTTGTGTCCGAGGAGTAGGCAAAATTAGCCGAACCTCGTAAATTCTGGTGTTCCCTTTATTGTTGTTTTATTGTCTTATTTATTATTTGGTGGCTGTCATAATTTTTGGTATAGTAGTTGTGACTTATTCACACTATATACATTTGACTTCCGCAACAATTGGTATCAGAGCCAAGGTACTGTCTAAGTATGCTCTGTGGTTGCAGCATAGTCTGATCTTCCACATCAGAAAAGATTTATCTTGGTAACTGAGTCAAGGTTCTGTCTGAGTATGCTCTGTGGTTGCAGCTTAGTCTGATCTTCCACACCAGAAAGGAAATAATCTTGATTTGTGTCGTCAGCTATTAAATAATATTTGTGTCAAAGATGGGAGACAATAAACAAGAAGAATCTACATCAAGTGTCAACAATACGTCATCATTGGCATCTTCGCTTATGACAAGAATTGTGTCAAATGCGAAATTTGCGGTCGAAATATTTGACGGGTCCGGACATTTTGGGATGTGGCAAGGCGAGGTTCTAGATGTCCTTTTTCAACAAGGGCTAGATCTGGCCATTGAAGAAAAGAAACCAGATGTTATTGGAGAAGAAGATTGGAGAATTATCAACCGTGTTGCTTGCGGTACCATTCGATCCTACCTTGCTAGAGAGCAGAAATATCCATACACAAAGGAAACTTCTGCAAGTAAATTATGGAAAGCACTGGAGGATAAATTTTTGAAGAAAAACAGTCAAAATAAATTGTACATGAAGAAGAGACTGTTTCACTTCACCTATGTTCCTGGTACCACGATGAATGAACATATCACCAGTTTCAATAAGTTGGTCACAGATTTGCAAAATATGGATACAACTTATGATGATGGTGACTTGGCCTTAATGTTGTTGGCGTCACTTCCTGATGAGTACGAGCACCTTGAAACTACTCTACTCCATGGAAATGACGAAATTTCTCTCAGAGAAGTTTGTTCAGCTTTGTACAGCTATGAACAAAGAAAGCGAGAAAAACAGAAGGGCGGAGAAGGAGAAGCACTGTTTGTGAGGGGTCGTCCTCAAAATCAAACGAGGACAAAGAAGGGAAGATCCAAGTCAAGATCCAGACCCAGTAAAGATGAATGTGCCTTTTGTCGAGAAAAAGGGCACTGGAAGAAAGACTGTCCGAAGTTGAAGAATAAGGCCAAACATAACAATGGAAAGGCTATTATGGATTCAAATGTAGCTGATTGTGATGATTCAGACTTCTCATTAGTTACAACAGAGTCATCAACATCATCAGACATATGGTTGATGGACTCGGCTTGTAGCTATCATATGTGTCCCAACAGGGACTGGTTCATGGAATTTCAAGAAGGAGAATATGGAGTCATCCACACAGCGGATAACAGCCCTCTTACCTCATATGGCATTGGTTCAATACGATTAAGGAACCATGATGGAATGATCAGAACATTGATAGATGTTCGATATGTACCGGATTTGAAGAAGAATCTCATCTCTGTGGGAGCCCTAGAATCAAAAGGGTTCAAAATCATTGCAGAAAATGGAGTGATGAGAGTATGCTCCGGTGCACTAGTGGTAATGAAGGCTAATCGGAAGAATAATAATATGTACCGCTATCGTGGCAGTACAGTTATTGGGACAGCGACAGTAACATCCAGTGACGACAAAGAGGCAGAAGCAACCAAGCTATGGCACATGCGCTTGGGACATGCTGGAGGAAAATCCTTGAAAACTCTATCAGATCAAGGATTGTTAAAAGGAGTAAAGGCTTGCAACTTGGAGTTTTGTGAGCATTGTGTTAAAGGGAAACAGACAAGGGTTAAATTTGGTACAGCGATCCATAATACTAAAGGCATTTTGGATTATGTACACTCTGATGTTTGGGGTCCTTCCAAAACACCTTCATTGGGTGGGAAGCACTATTTTGTAACCTTTGTTGATGATTTTTCCCGAAGAGTATGGGTGTATACAATGAAGAGCAAAGATGAAGTGTTGGGAATTTTTCTCAAATGGAAGACGATGGTGGAGAATCAGACAGGCAGGAGAATCAAGTGTATTCGCACAGACAATGGAGGTGAATACAAAAATGATCATTTCAATAAGGTCTGTGAAAATGATGGCATCATCCGACACTTCACTGTTAGACATACACCACAACAGAATGGAGTGGCAGAACGTATGAACCGGACCTTGCTGGAGAAGGTACGGTGTATGTTGTCCAATGCTGGCTTGGGCAAAGAATTTTGGGCTGAGGCAATTACATATGCATGCCACCTCATTAATCGTCTACCATCTGCTGCTATTGATGGCAAAACACCATTTGAAAAATGGTACGGAAAACCTGCTGTAGATTATAACTCTTTGCACGTGTTTGGCTCAACTGCATATTATCATGTGACAGAGTCAAAATTGGATCCAAGGGCAAAGAAGGCTATTTTTATGGGAATTACTTCTGGAGTCAAAGGATATCGCTTATGGTGTCCTATGACAAAGAAAGTAATATTCAGCAGAGATGTTACCTTTGATGAATTTGCTATGGTAAATAAGGTAACAGAAGATACCAAACAAAATGAAGGTGCTTCTAAGCAGGTGGAGTTTGAGGGAAAATTTATTTTTCCTACACAAGAAGCAGAGGAGGAAACAAATGAAGATTACCCTCTGGAAGGAGAGCCAGTAGAGGAGATTCCAACTCAGGAATCTCAACAACAACTTGAATCAATAGCAACCAGCAGGCCAAAAAGAACAATAACGAAACCTGTTCGTCTCATAGAGACGGTTGCTTGTGCAACCTCAATTGTAGCTGATGATGTTCCTACTACTTATAAAGACGCTGTCCAAAGTTCAGAAGAAGATAAGTGGAGGATTGCCATGAATGATGAAATACAGTCCCTTCATCAGAATCATACATGGAGATTGGCCAATCTCCCGAAGGGAAAGAAAGCAATTGGGTGCAAATGGGTATTTGCAAAGAAGGAAGGATTTCCTAACCAAGTAGATGTTCGCTACAAAGCAAGATTGGTGGCCAAAGGATATGCTCAAAAGGAGGGAATTGATTACAATGAAGTGTTTTCTCCAGTTGTAAAACATTCCTCCATTAGAATTATGTTGGCTTTGGTAGCACAATTGGATTTGGAACTAGTTCAGATGGATGTAAAAACTGCGTTTTTACATGGAAACTTGGAGGAGGAAATCTACATGACTCAGCCAGAAGGATTCAAAGTTGCTGGAAAAGAAAATATGGTGTGCAAACTTGAAAAATCGTTGTACGGATTGAAACAATCTTCTAGACAATGGTACAAGCGATTTGACGAGTTTATGTTGCGGCAAGGGTACAAGAGAAGCAAATACGATCATTGTGTGTATTTGCACAAGCTTAAAGATGGTTCCTTTGTATATCTTCTCCTATATGTTGATGATATGTTGATAGCTTCCAAGAATTTGGAAGAAATTGATAAGTTGAAGATTCAACTGAAGAAGGAGTTCGAGATGAAGGATTTGGGTGAGGCAAAGAAAATTCTTGGCATGGAGATAATTAGAGATAGACGTTCAAAGAAACTCTGTTTATCTCAAAAGGAATATTTGAAGAGAGTACTTCAACGTTTTGGCATAGATGACAAGACTAAGCCAGTTAGTACTCCACTTGCTTCCCATTTTAAGCTAAGTACTACTATGTCGCCAATGGATGAAGCTGAACGAGAGTATATGTCAAAGGTACCATACGCAAATGTTGTTGGTAGCTTGATGTATGCAATGGTTTGCACAAGGCCTGACATTTCACAAGCTGTTGGAGTTATTAGCAGATATATGCACAATCCAGGGAAGGAGCATTGGCAAGCTGTGAAGTGGATTCTACGGTATATTCATAATACTGTAGATGTCGGGTTAGTTTTTGAGCAGGAAGACAATCAGTTTGTAGTTGGATATTGTGACTCAGATTTTGCGGGTGATATGGACAAACGAAGATCAACTACTGGTTATGTGTTTACTTTTGCAAAGGCACCAGTTAGTTGGAAGTCTACTTTGCAGTCAACAGTTGCTTTGTCTACAACAGAGGCAGAATACATGGCTATTACAGATGCTGTGAAAGAGGCAATTTGGCTTCAAGGATTGCTAAAGGAGCTTGGTGTTGAACAAAAAGGTATCACAATTTTTTGTGATAGTCAAAGTGCTATTCAATTAGCGAAGAACCAAGTTTATCATGCAAGGACGAAGCACATTGATGTTCGGTATCATTTCGTACGCGAAATCATAGAAGAAGGTGGAGTCACGGTGAAGAAAATTCATACTACAGAGAATCCTGCTGATATGCTGACAAAGGTGGTGACTGCGGTCAAGTTTCAACATTGTTTGGATTTGATCAACATTGTTGAACACTGAAGATTGAAGATGAAGACACAACCAAAATTTGTTATTGAGAGAGAATTGAAAATGTGGAATTTTGCCAAGGTGGAGATTTGTTGAAGTTTGGCAAAATGCCAAAGTCCCACATTGGTTGGGAGTTAAGTTTGGGGGGATTTTTCCCCTATAAAAGAAGGCCTAATGTTTAGGATTGAAACACACCTCTCATTTGCCTTCTCATCTGTTTAAGGCATTTGTATCTTCTCTCTTTAGTATTATTTCACTTGTATTTTTGGAGTGAAATAAAATATTGGTTGTGTCCGAGGAGTAGGCAAAATTAGCCGAACCTCGTAAATTCTGGTGTTCCCTTTATTGTTGTTTTATTGTCTTATTTATTATTTGGTGGCTGTCATAATTTTTGGTATAGTAGTTGTGACTTATTCACACTATATACATTTGGCTTCCACAACAGTACATACAGTGTGGTTAACCACATTCACTGGAAAAGTGCTCATAAAATAGTTGAGATCATACTTTTTTTGGTTTTCCGCCCGGTGTTCAGTACTCATATTAGATCCCAATTAAATCTGAATTCGCGCCGAAAAATTCTACATTAAGGGCTAAAGCGTTCCCTAACAAAGGCGACTCTATACCCAGGGACTCAAACCCGAGACCTTTGATTAAATTAAGATAAATCAGTGCTTACCAATCCAGCACAACCCTTGTTGGTGTTGAGATCATACTTGGTGCTTCTGACTAGTATCATATATTTACTCAATCAATGTACGTTTTAATTCTAAATTAATTAAAGTCTATTATATGAATTCTTCATACTTGTTCCTCCATAGTTATTACTATGACCATCCATTCAAATTTAACTATCTTTAGGCTAATTGTCACCTTAAAATCTTATTTTTATGACATTAGTGTCCTGGTTATTATGATAAGTACTGAGTAATTTTTTCCACCAAAATTTTGACAACGTGATCATCAAAATTTGTATACATCTCATTGAAGCCACAAAATAACATTTGAGTACTTGTGTCGAAGGCCGCCACGGAAGCATCTAAGCTGGAGCTCAGTCGTAGTTAGAAGAGAGAAGAGAGGCCGGAAAATGTGAACTGTTTCATTGAAGAATAAAGCTACAGTATTAATAACAGATATAATCGACTAAACTAACCCAGGTGAAAATTACATAATTATCCTCAACACATTAACTACTTAACTATCCTTGAGTCTATGTTTTCAATACTCCCCCTCAAGTTGTGTAGTGTGAATAAGTTGTACACTCCCAGCTTGGATAATAGAAAATCTTGTTGTGTCTTCCCTAGTCCTTTGGTAATTAATACATCTGCTATTTGCAAATTTGTAGAGATATGTGCAGTCTGAATTAGGCCATGTTGGATTTTCTCTCGAATGAAATGGTGGTCGATCTTGATAAGTTTGGTCTTCTCATGATAGATGAGATTTGCAGCAATTTGAATGGTTGCTTTGCTATCACAAGACAACTTCACTGGAAGTATTAAGTCCACATTTAACTCTTTGAACAACCTTGTCAACCGGACCACTTCTGCTATTGCATTGGCCATACTTCTGTATTCAACTTCTGCAGAGCTTCTTGACATTGCATTTTGTTTATTGGACTTCTAAAGATAAGAAAGTCACCTAGCTTTATGACAAAATCACTCACTAACATTCTAGTCATTGGGCATGTCGCCTAGTTTGCATCACAATATACTGTGAGTTGGCTAGAAGACTGAGATGACAGTAGAATCCCCAAACTAGGTGCATTCTTCAGGTATCCTACCACCCTCAATGCTCCTTCCATATGTGACTTCTTTGGCTTATGCATGAACTGGCTTAAGTTCTATACAGCATAGCTGATGCCTGGCCTTGTCATGGTAAGGTACAACAGCTTCCCCACTAGTCTGTGATAACTGCTTGGATCACTAAGCAATTCATCAGGACCTATATTTTCATGCAAACTGGCTTGATCATACTCTGCACTGGTAAGCTTATGGCTTGTGTCTAGAGGTGTGCAAGCTGGTTTGGAACCTGCAAGACCAAGTGTGGCAATGAGGTCAAGAGTAAACTTCCTTTGACAAACCAAAATGACATGTCTGCTCCTTGCAATTTCAAGACCAAGGAAGTATCTCATTTCCCCCAGGTCCTTGATCTTGAAGTCATGTTAGAACACCGTTTTAGCTTCCTAAATCAACTAAGGAGAGGAACCAGTGATTAATAGGTCATCCATATATATCAAGATAATGACCAAGTGAGAACCAGACTGCTTACTAAAAAGTTAATAGTCATGGTGACTCTCGACAAAGCTTGAGAATGAGAGGGCCTAACTAAGCTTCAAGTTCTATTGTCTAGAGGCATGTTTGAGCCCGTGTAATGATTTCTAAACCTTTCCACTCTAGGAGGCTCCCCCTCACCTAGAAGACCAGGGGGTGGAGTTATGTACACTTCTTCCAGTAAATCACCTTGAAGAAATGTATTGAAGACATACATTTGGTGTAGCTTCCATCCTTTCATAGCAGCTAAGGACAAAACAGTCCTTATTGTGACCATCTTCACCACAGGGGAGAAGGTCTCTTGATAGTCAAGACCTTCTTGTTGTGTATAACCTTTGGCCGCCAAGCGAGCTTTATACTTTTCCACCTCCCATTTGGCATTGTACTTCACCTTAAACACCCATTTATACCCTACAGCTCTCTTGTCAGCTGGCAAGGGAACTAAACTCTAGGTGTGGTTATTATGTAAAGCCTGCAATTCTACATCCATGGCAGCAATCCATTTGGGATTTTGAAAAGCATCATCATAGGAAGTTGGTTCTGTAACAGCTGGAAAAGTACAAAGTGACTTGAAGTAAGGTGGAGACAAAGAAGCATAGGACATGTAAGCAGGCATGGGGTAGCTTGATCCCAAAGCAGTAGAAGGACCAACTTTTGGCATTCTATAAACAAAATCACTAGCCAGTTGGTTTTGAGGTCCTAGTAGACTTCCTTAGAACCTCTTCTGGCATGTCATGTAAGGGAGCTAGAGTTGGGTGTGGCATCACTGTTGCAGGAGGTGATGTAAGGTGAGGCTGTTGTATGACCTTAGGAGCTAAAACATCAGGGTTAAGAGTTGAGGAAACTTCAAGAGAAGGTTGAGGTGCAACTGCTGGATCAAGAGCTATCTCTGAGACTTTGGGGGTTGGATCTATGATGAATGCATCGTCAACATCAACAAAGTGCTCAACATTAGGCCTCCTGTCTGTGAATGTTGTTGTCTTAAAAGGAAAAATGTACTCCTTAAAGGATACATCCCTGTTTAAAAGAAAGTTTATTAGTAAGACTATATAGCCTATAACCCTTTTGAGTAGATGAGTATCCCATATGCTTTGTTGGTTATGCTCTAACTCCAAATTTTTCACTTCTAGCAGTACCCTTCACCTATACTATAGATCTCATTTCAACCTACCAGTCCCATTCACCTTCCCAGTATGAAGGTCCTGTATTAGGCAAAAATCAGGAAAGAACAACATACAATAATTTAGTTCTCTAGTCAGTTTTGACACGAACAGTAGATTATATTTAAAACCTGGGATGCAAAGCACATTGAATATAATTCATTGATCTAACTCAGAACTTCATACACAAGAAATGCCCAAGCTATCTCTATTTGGTAAATGAACCTTTCCACCAATACATTTATTAGACAACTCTTTGGGCTTACAAATTATTTCACTATTTGAAACCATGTGATCTGTTGCACCTGTATCTACTATCCACTTATCATTCTTGCTTTACTATCAGTAGAATTAGTTACACTAACGACATTTGCAAGCATTAGAGGACCAGTTATAAGGCTGCATTAGTTGTAGGCTCAGGTATATTGTCCTTATGTAGCATCTTCAGAATTCGATCATATTGTTTTGGAGTGAATGGCATTGGCATGCTCAATCCTACATCTCTATCTGCCCCTGCATAACTTGTTGTTAATCCTGTGTGCCCTGCATTGTTATGATAATCAATATTTGGACCCAATAGTTGTGTAGCTCCATAACCTGTGTGTCCATTTCCTAGATTGTTTCCTATTCCTTGATGTTGTGCATGATTCCCAAATTGTGCAGGGTTACCAAAGTGTGCTGAATTAGCCACTTGCTTCCTTCTGCCTTTGGAATCTGCTAGATATCCAATCAACTGATAACAATTCTCCTTATTGTGTCCTTTCATTTTACAGAATTCACACTGTATATTGAAATTCTTTCTAGGTTTCTGCATATGAGGTCCTTTAGCACTCCAAAGTGCAGTAATGTCATTTCCTTCCACTAATGAGTTGAGACCTGTAGAGTTATGCCCTAACGATCCTCTTTGAGTCTCATCCTCAATAACTGTTACACCCCATATTTTTGTATGTAAAAGTACACCATAAGTAAATTGATGAAAGCTTCGAAAATGACATGTTACATTTCGCATTTTCGTACATTAAAGTTTCGTCGTAAGTTAATTGATGTAAGCTTGGGAATGAGATTATTTTTGAGGTTATAAGTATTATGTTATTTCAAACAAGTTCATAAAGGTGAGAGGGTAAGCAAATCGAAGAAGATGAGTTTCATCGAAGTTTGACATTTTGGAATAAATACGGTCCAAGCTATAATACCCGGTATTTATGGACTAGTGCCATACAAGGTACCACATGATCATGATAGTAAGATGTATAAAGTGTGTTAAAAGGGAGTAATATTTTAAGTAATTTAAAATAATTCTTAATTATGTGGGTAATTGATTAATTATTAATTAAGGGAGATTAACAAGGTAATTAAGAAATTGGTGGACAATTAATTAAGATCTTTTGGATAAGCCCTTGAACCCCAACATGGCAACAAGAGATAATCAATCAAATGACTCTTTATTCACAAAGTAAGGTGGCACATCTAAAGATCTTTGTGGCTTAGTCATCACAAATAATATGGGGCCCACAATCCATAATTTTAAAAGCCTTTCTCACATTATGAAGTGAGATAGATTGGCTTTCTAAGTATCGGGTGGGATTCTAAAACAAGACTTCATAACGAATCCTTTACAATGCTTATGGAAACGTGATTTTGCTTCAACAAAATTTCATACGAAGTTATACTACGTAATAGTAATGGGATTTGCCCTTCTAAGAGAGCACGGTACACTCTTTCTCAAGAATATCATACATATTTTCCCTACTTCAATCTGCCGTTACGTGCTTTCATAAAAGACATGTGTTAGAGAGATTGTCAAGAGAATTGACTCAGGTATGTTAAGGCTATCCCTTCCTTCCTTTTGGCATGATCTATACGATACAAACGAAACGAGCAAAGGCACAACTTTCAAAAATAACTCTATTTATAGAAATATTAGAGGTACCTACGTTCTTGATTTCCCCATGTGTTTTATTATTCTATCATATGTTCATGTGTCTCAGAAAATACGTAAGTTGATGAAATTTATTTCATGATATTAATCAGAGGCATAATGGTCTTATGACATTCTGAGAAATTTTATTGACATACTTCTCATGCATTACATTCATTTATATATGTACATTGGCCTATGACTAGATGATATTATATATGCATATATATATATATATATATATATGGGAAAAGGTTACAGCATTATATATGCACCACCACCTGATCAGCTAATATACGTTTATGATTTTGCCCACAATGGCCGAGATGATATGATGGGATGCCCTCAAAGGCTTGATGATGTTATGAACGCATATACCTATGCACGGTATGACATTTATATGTATATGCATAACATTATAAATATTAAATAATTCACAGAGCTATTCAGATTGAGTCTTTTACTTCGTGTTTCTCTCATGTCTTTTATTTACTGATTTTCATTCCTTACATCGGTACATTATTTGTATTGATGTCCCTTTAGCCTGGGGATGCTACATTTCATGCCCACAGGTCCCGATAGACAAGTCGAGAGTCTTCCAAGTAGGCTATCAGCTCAGCGGAAGGTGTTGGTGCACTCCATTTGCTCCGAAGTTACTTACTTGGTTAGTATGATTTAGACGTGTATTGATTAGTATGGCGGGGCCCTGTGCCGACCTTTATGATATTGGTTTACTCTTAGAGGCTTATAGACATATGTCATGTATATGAAAGATTGTATGGCCTTGTCGGCCTATGTTCAGTGTACAAGTGATCATTTTGGCATTATAGGCCCGTATGTCATATGTTGGATCGTCATATGTCGAGTGTTCCCTCATGTTTCATTCTAGTTATCTCACAACAGCCTTTCGTTTCACTTACCTATGATAGTATGATACGAAAGATAATGTTACGTTGGTACTCTATTGAGTAAGGTACCGAGTGCCCATCACGACCCATCGGTTTGGGTCGTGACAATAACCATGGCATATGCCTAATTTAAACTAGGTTTAGTGGATTTCATAAGGATTTGACGTCTTGCTTGACTATATGAGTCATTTAGACCTCCTAAAAATTGAAGTAGCCTTTGTTGACGTAGGTGCTCAACATAGTCCTTCACGGAGCTAGGAGGTGTCACTATTGCATGAAATTCACCCCACAATTTCTTCAATCTTCTGAAATATGTAGAAATAGAATCGGTACCTTGAGATATTGTTGCAATTTCCCTATGTAGCTGATAGATTCTTATTCGATTGAAACTTTCAAACCTTTCACGAAGATCCTCCCACACAGCTTGGGCATTCGATGCATACACTATCCCACTGAGTAGATCTGGTGATACAGTATTCATAATCCATGAAAGGACTAAGCGTTAAAAGTTTCCCAATCCTCATGCAACGCCACTGGAAATGAGGCCTTGGTGTGTCTACCATCAATCAAGCCTAGCTTTCGCCTGGCTTGAAGTGCTATCTTCATCTATCTCCGCCACAAGCCATAGTTCTCAGATCTTTTGAGCTGAACCGGAATTAGCACTGAGCTCATAGTGTATGATGGATGCACGAACAATGGATGCATATGATCAATTCTGTTTCCCCCATTTCTGAGTCGAAGAAAACCTAATTGCAGAAGAAAGGTCACAAATGCCAGAATTTTAAGAAATCAACTATCTTCTTACTGAGCTTTTAGCTTATGTAATCGAACGATAGAGAGGCATATTTAGATCTTCTCCGATGGCTCTGATACTATGTCAAAGGCAGCCATGGAAGCATCTAAGCTGGAGCTCAATCATAGTGAGAAGAGAGAAGAGAGACTGGAAAATGTGAACTGTTTGATTAAAGAATAAAGCTACAGTATTAATAACAGATGTTAACCGACTAAACTAACTCAGGTACAAATTACATAATTACCCTCAACACATTAACTAGTTAACTACCCTCGAGTGTTCTTAATAACTTGTCATTTTATAGATCTTCTCTGCTCAAAGTTGTTCATATAAACTTTATAATCGATCGATTTCATAATGGCCTTAAATGCATGTCAGCCGTCGATTAGTTGCTCCTAGACGTAAAACGTCATGCAACCCTTATAAATATCCCCTCTTTTATTCATTTTTTACTTTACGTTCAAGCTTCTACCCTCGTACCCTAATGATTTCATCACCCTTTCTTATACTCTAGCATTTTTACCCCCGTTGCCCAAAACTCTTCAGTACGTTGCAAATATTTTTACCCATTCTCCATTTAAGCCAACACACCTGAGCTTCCATCCTCCCACCTTTCTCTTATCTTTTACAAGCTTTTCCAAATAACAATGGCCAAAACCTCCAAATCCGTTCCCCAAAAAGATGCCCCTTTTACTTCGTGGCCCGCCACTGATGTGGTCGTCCTCGAGAAGTCTGCTCCACGCGTGGCTGTTGACGAACCAACACCCGATCCCCCTTGAAAATGTTTGTCCCCGAGGAATGTTTGGTCAATGATGACTTTAAGGTTGAAAAGCCTTATTTTATCCAAGGCCGATGCGAGGCGATGTCTCGGTAAATCTGCTCCATTACCGAGGTCGTTCTCCCTACTATTTGAAAGGACTGCGGCTGGATGGATAAGGAAGTAGTGATTCCGGGGCCTGATGACGATATCACTACACATGTTGAGAGATATCTAAGTGTCTACACTTATCCCTTTACATTGGGCCTAGTAGATCTAGTCATCTTGGACTTCTATAGGAGGTACGATGTGTGCCTGCCAAATTCACCCATCATTGTGGAGGATCGTGATCCTCCTCCAATTCTTTGTGAATAAAATCGATTTGTGCACGTCACCATCGATCACTTGCTCCGCTTATACAGTCCCCAAATATTTCGGTGGGACTAATAAAACTTGTGTGTTGGGCTAGCAAAGCCCCATTCTCAAGCATCGATGAGGACCATGATCGGGGTTGGCAAGGACATATTATCTGGGTAAAGACTGTCAACCTAATACTCGCCGAGTGGATTCCATTTCCCGAGAAGTGGAACGTATCACGTAAGTACATCTCCTTTCAAATGTTGATTTATGTTTTATCTTCCCTTTTCTCATCGTTGTTCATTGTGGTGTAGCCCTTGCTCGAGTTCCAAACGCCATCCCTCAACTTAAGAAATGAATTGGTCTCATATGTTCTTAGATGCCTTATGTCGAACGTTCATGGCTCGAGCTCTCAAAGGGCCGCTGGGAAGCCCGTTCTCATGGTAAGATCTTTCTCTCCGAATAAGTAGTTCTAGACGTTCCTTTTTCAGCACTTATGTCCTCATTGACTTTTTTCTTTTTTGCAGGCCTGCCCAAGATCATCGAGCTTAGGCCCTTGGTAGGGGCGAGGATCATCCCACTGATCCCTATGCTCCAGGGCATCCCAAAGCCACAGCAGGAGAGAAGAAAAGGAGGAGGGCTCCAATTTCCCCGAGCTCAGAGAAAAAAAAAAGAGAAAGAGGTTGGTTCATAAGCCAAAGGAAACCTCCAGCTCCCTAGTGCTTGACTCAGACTCACTCCTCCGGCTCAGGGACGAGCCTGAGGAGGATGAACTATTTATATCCCACGAGTCGTCTACCCCCAAGGAACGGGTGACAATCGAGGGGGAAAGCTAATCCTTCTTATGTTCGTGAGGCTGATGCGGAAGTGAGTTCCGAGAACTCTAGAGATGCCAACTCTGCCCCACCTGGTGCTATAGATATTTCAGGATCATCTCCGTTCACAGAATAAATATTCGATGAAGCTCGAACTACGAAGGAGAGATCTAATGAGGGGGTCCATAGATTGGACGATACCCTTTGAAGCTTCTTTAACAATGTAGACTCTATCACCATGAAGGATTTCACCGGATTAGGAGAATTAGAGGTGCCGAGAAAATCATCCTCAAAGGTCGGTGGGCCGAAATCGAGCCCCAGTTTGGTCAACCAGTTCTCGGCTCCGAGCACGGATCCTGTCCAGAAGCGATTAGTCGTTATCACCGTTCTGGAGGATGTCTGAATTCTTTCTGCCCCTGTCGGGGTAGATAGCTACCTCTGATGCCCAGTAACCCAGGAAGACCAGGAAAAAATGAACAATGTGGATGTGCCATACCTGTTTAACGAATCACAACAGGCGTTGAACTAGGTAAGGTGTTACCAAACTTTTTTATTTTTCAACTTTAGTTCTTGATAATCCTATTATCTGTTCTAATATTTGTAGGCCTCGGTGCTCCACCATGAAACCTTCCTCCGGTAACGAGATAAGCTGAGCCAACTTGAGGCCGAAGTCAAAGAGCTTGCTGAGAAGAGAGATATGTATAAGCTTCTCAACAAGCAATATAAATGAGAAGTCAAGAGCCTTCGAGCCGAGTTGGACGCGGCTCAGAAAGAACACACCGACCTAGTGGAATAGGTAAAAAAATTTGAAGTTAGTGATGATGAGCTAGACACAGTGACTAACAGTCAGAACCTGCAAGTTCAATAGAATCTTGACCGGATCGACCAAATCCGAGCTGAGATAGACGTAATCAAGGTTGAGGTCGAAGAGTGTAAAGGCAAGACGGATCATTTCGCTTCGGAAAAGAAGACTGCCCGGGAGCAACTGGCCTCGATGGAGGCTCAACTTTGAGCAGCGAGGGAGAAAGCTGAGGCCATGTCCCGAAAAATCGAAGACCTCCAGTCTCAACTGGGCTCGGCTATTGCCGATTGGGATACCCTTGCCAAGGAGCTTAAAATAGCCAAGTCAGTGGTGAAAATAACCAAGGCTAATGCTGAAGAGATGGTGGCCCAGTACAAAGTTGATTCTAAGGCAGCCCATAACCACCTGAAAGACACTGTTGAATACATGAAGTGGCAGTCTCGAAGGGAGGCCCTCGAGGAAGTTCATGCCTGGGGTTTTGATTTATCGGCCGAGATCAAAAATGCTAAGAGGTTCGAGACCGAGGCCAAGAAGTTGGCTTACCCCGAGGGCGAGGAGGGCGAGGAGGGTTCCTACGGATCCGAGGGAAGAGAAGACCCCGATGGCTCCGGTGATGAGAAGGGCTCTAGCGAATATCAGGCTTCTTAGCTGCCTTGTAGATTTTTCTTCGTTTTTGTACTTTTTGTATTTTTTGTTGAGGCCGTTTGGCCTTTATATATATATATACATATATATATACACACACAAGGCTCTTTTTTCCCTTCGATAATTTTCAATCTTGTTTCTTTTTACTTTTTTCTTTGTGATTGCAAAGCTTTTGAATGCCTTAGCATGTAATAACAAGATCTTGTTCGGAGGTTTGAACAAGGCTTGTTCTCGAAGCAATTTTGCTTAAGATTCGCAGGGGCTTGGTACGATCGAAAGCTTTCCCCAAAAATGCATACTTAGAAATTTTTAGATTATAATTTATCGAGGGTCTCCCTTTGAACTGGTTTTGAAATTTTTGAAGGCCTTATGTTTTGGTTACGGGTTTCGAACGTGTTCGAGCCATTTCTAGGATGGCCATAGCCTTTTGAGTTTGGATATTGCTAAATTGGCTTATTACCCAGGGCTTTGATACCCGAGCCACCCGACCTTTCCCAGGGCGATAGTCCCCGAGTAGGGGCAGCCATAGCCTTGAAGTTTGGGCACTACCTAATAGGTTTTTGTGCCGCCGTCTTTTACAGCCCGGGCCGTACAAGTATAGCTTGGATGACAGTCCCCTAGTGGGATGATTTCCTGGATCCGGACAGAGGTGGCCCTTGGGCCTCTTGTCCTTAAGGAACAAAATATAGTAGTTTTTAAGAGACAAAATATATATCTTCAAGGTAGAAACTTTCTTTCATTTCTGTGTGCTACATACAAGATTGCAAATGTATACAAGCTTCATGTTATGTCTTAAGTGGTCTATGTGGGCACAGTTCATTTGACTGTTTGGCCCTTACAACAAATCCTATCCACCAAGTCCAAACTTGTTCGAGCGTGAAGTTTCCTTCCTTGCTAAAATCATTACCCAAGGGTGATGTCCCCTAGTATTCGAGGCTGATCAATACTGTTGATGTGAACCTTGACTCCGGTTCACAGTAGGTATTCAATTCTAAGTTAGCACGATCCACTGTATCCTCGTTAAAAACCTTACCGGAAACCCATTTGGGACAAAATCGGTTCAAGGGAAAAAGAATACAACGCGTGCTTTCAGGCCTAATAGTTGCATTATTCCTTGGCCATTACCTGCAAGCATTAGTCCAATTCATAATATATTTAAAGGAAAGTAATATAGGGTCATACCTTAGCAGTAGTATCGTTTTAATTAGGTTACGTTCTAGTTGTTTGGTAGTCGCTCACCATTCACCGTTTCGAGTTTGTATGAACTTTTGCAGGTGATCTCGATAATTCAATATGGACCTTCCCAATTCGGTCCCATCTTTCTTTCATTCGGGTTCTGGGTGCTCAGTGTCACCTTTCTTAACACCAAGTCCCTAACATTAAAGCATTGAGGGTTGGCTCTCTGATTGTAATACCTTTCAATCTATTGCTTTTGGGTGGCAAACTGGACGAGGGCGACCTCGCGCCTTTCGTCTAATAGTTCTAGGCTCGTAATCATGGCCTCATCTTTTGACTCTTCGATAGCGTATCAAAACCTGAGACTCAGTTCTCCTACTTCAACAGGTATTAGAGCTTCGGCACAGTAGACCAACGAGAATGGGGTGGCCCCGGTACTGGATTTTGAAGTCGTACGATATGCCCATAGGATTTTGGGCAAGATTTCCTTCCATTTTCCTTTGGCGTTGGTCAACCTCTTCTTGAGATTTTGGAGTATGGTTTTGTTCGTGGACTCCGCTTGCTCTTTCCCACTAGGATGATAGGGTGTCAAAAGGATCCTTTTGATCTTATGGTCCTCGAGAAATTGTCTCACCTTACTACTGATGAACTGCTTCCTATTGTCGCGTACGATCTCGACCGGCATTCCAAATCGGCATATTATGTGGTCCCAAATGCAATTAATTAGTTCCTTCTTCTTGACTTTCTCAAATGCTTAGGCTTCCATCCATTTAGAAAAATAGTCAGTTATAAATAATATGAATTGAGCCTTACCGGGTGCCCATGGCAGGGGGCCAACGATGTCCATTCCCCATTTCATGAATGGCCAGGGTGACAAGACCGAGTGCAATAGATCCCCAGGCTGATGAATCATTGAAGCATGCCTCTAACATCCATCGCATTTTTGCACGTACTCCTTTGTCTCCTTTTCCATGTCGATCCAGTAGTAGCCAGCTATGATTACCTTCCAAACTAGAAATTTGGCGCCTGAATCATTTTTGCAGGTGCCTTAGTGGACTTCCCTTAAAACATACTCGGTATCTCCCGTTCTAGACATATGGCGAGTGGGCCACCGAATGTTCTCCTGAATAGGGTACCATCTTCGGACAAGCTGAAGCGGGCCGCCTTTGTACGCAGAGCTCTTGATTCTTTAGGATCCGAGGGTTGTTTTCCTGTCTTCAGGTAATCTATTTATTTGTTTATTTAGTCCCAAGTTTAGCTTGCTGAGTTTATCTCGGTGTGGCCTTCTTCCACTACTTATTTCGTGAGTTGTACGACCATTCCCGAGTTGAACTCATCATCGTCGACCGACGATCCCAGGTTAGCAAGAACATCGGCCTCGTTGTTCTGATCCCGAGGTACTTGTTGCAAAGTCCATTCCTTGAACTGATGCAATGTCACATGTAGCTTATCCAAGTACCTTCTCATCCGTTCTTCTTTGACTTGGAATGTTCCATTGACTTGGTTCAACACGAGGAGGGGATCACACTTAGCTTCGATCACCTCGGCCCCCAGGCTTTTAGCAAGTTCAAGACCTGAAATCATGGACTTAGACTCGGCCTCGTTGTTAGTCAATTTTGCAGTTTTAATAGATTGTCTAACTACATTACTCGGCGGTGGCTTCAACACGATGCCAAGCTCGGACCCCTTAGCGTTCGAGGCACCATCCGTAAAAGGGTCCAGATTCTAGAGGAGGTCCCCGAGTTCAACAACAACTCCTTCTTGACCTCAGGAATTAGGCCACAAAGTCCGCCAAAGACTTGATGGCGGTTCGGGGTCGATATTCAATATCGTACCCGCTGATCTCTATGGCCTATTTGGCCAATCGTCCCAAGAGCTTGGGTTTATGCATTATGTTTCTTAACGGGTAAGTAGTCACAATACACATGGGATGACATTGAAAATGCGGTTTTAGCTTCCTAGAGGCGCTTAGCAAAGCGAGCGCCAAATTTTCTAGGTGAGGATACCTAGTTTCGGCCTCACCTAGAGTTCTGCTAACATAATAGATAGTAAATTACGTACCTTCCTCTTCTCGGACCAGGACTCTACTTACCTCTACCTCGGATATCGCTAAGTACAGGTACAACTGTTCGTCTGCCTTCATAGTATGATGCAAAGGTGGGCTTGAGAGGTACCGCTTGAGTTCTTCCAAGGCTTGTTGGCACTCCGGGATCCATGAGAAGTTGTTCTTCTTTTTCAATAGCGAGAAGAATCGATGGCTCTTGTCGGAGGACCTCGAGATGAATCGATCCAAAGCGGCTATGCGCCCGGTTAACCTTTAAACGGCCTTGACATTGTCCACGATGGCCTTGATCCTATCAGGATTAATCTCGATTCCCCAATCGGACACCATGAATTCAAGGAATTTCTCGGACCCGGCTCCGAATGCACATTTCTCTAGGTTCAGCTTCATATTGTATTTCTTTAATATGTTGAAGGTTTCCTGCAAATATTTCAAATGGTCCTCTGCTCGCAGGGACTTAACTAACATATCGTCAATATAAACCTCCATTGATTTTTCTATTTATTCTTCGAACATCCGATTCACTAGGTGTTGATAAGTGGAACCAGCATTTTTTAGTCTGAATGGTATCACGTTATAGCAATAGGTGTCGTACTTGGTGATGAAGGATGTTTTTTCCTGATCACCTGGGTCCATCCGAATTTGGTTGTACCCAGAATGGGCATCGAGAAAACTGAGGATCTCGTGGCCGGTCGTCGCATCAATCATGCGATCGATGTTGGGCAAAGGGAAAGAGTACTTGGGGCATGCCCTATTCAAGTCTTTGTAGTCTACACACATTCTTACTTTTTTTCCCCTTTTTAGGGACCACCACTACGTTTGCTAACCAATCCGGGTATTTAACCTCCCGAATGGACCCTATTTTAAGGAGTTTAGATACCTCGTCTTTGATGAATGCATGCTTGACTTCGGACTAAGGCCTTCTTTATTGTTTGACCGGGTGGAACTTCGAGACTCAACTTATGAGTAGTTATATCCGGCGGAATCTCTTTCATATTGAAGTGGGACCAAGCGAAATAATCTATTTTAGCTATAAGGAATTTAATGAGTTTTTTCCTGAGCTCAGGACTTAACCCATGCCTAGGTATACCTTACCATCGGGCAGGTGTTCGATCAGTATGACTTTCTCCAGTTCCTCGACCGTTGATTTGGTGGTGTCGGATTCATCGGGGACCATGAAAGACTTGGGAACTCCGTAGTCGTTGTCCTCACCCGTCCCTTGCTTTTCTGGTTCGGTCAGGGATGGTATCGGTAATTGCTATTTGGTTTCTTCTTTGGCAACTGAACTAGACCCTTCGGTGTTGAAAGTGCGAATATCGGGATCACCTCATCGACAGCGAACATCTCCTTTGCAGCCGGTTGTTCTCTGTAAACTATTTTAATCCCTCTTGGCATTGGTAATTTCAACACTTGGTGCAGCATCGACGATACCTCCCTTAAGTGTGAATCCACAATCTCCCAAATAGAGCATTGTACCTCATGTCTCATTCGATCACATAGAACTTTGTTTGCTGAATGGTTCCGGCGGTGTTCACCGGTAATGTTATCTCCCCTCACATGCCATATTGAATCCGTTTAGAACTCGAATTGTAGCCACGATTTGGTCTTGTAGACCTAGCTGCTCCACGACCCTCGATCTAATGATATTGGCCGAGCTACCTGGATCAATTAACACATGCTTAACTCGAGATTTATTTACAAGTATAAATATTAACGGTGCATCGTTATGGGGTTGTACGATGCCTTCAGCTTCCTCGTCGTTGAAGGACCGGGTTCCTTCCAGCACATAATCTTGAGTCTATTTTTCCATCGTGATGGATACTTTGGTGCGTTTTAACATTGGTCCTTGGGGGGACATCGACCCAACCGATGATCATGCTGAGGTTTCTTCTGCTCGATCTGCTTATTGGAGTCCCTGTTCCTGAAATGTTTTTTTGCTCGATCGCTCAGGAACTCTTGGAGATGTCCATTGTTGAATAGTCGGGTTGCTTCCTCTCTCAATCGTCGGTAGTCTTTTGTCATGTGGCCGTGAGTGCCATGATATTTACGCACTAGGTTGGAGTCCCTTTGGTTTTGATCAGATAGTAGAGGTGGAGGCTATTTGGTGTCTTTGATACGCCTGATAGCAGATATGATAGTGGCAGCATCGACGTTAAAGTTGTACTCCGATAACCTCAGTGCTTCCTTCGGCCCGAAGGGCCTGTCGAAACCATTTTTGCTCATGAGTCCTTGGTTATTTTGACCTCGATCGCTTCTCCTCTCACTTGTCATAGGGTTTTGGCCAGTCCCATTACCTTTTCGTTCTCCATTTTATGGTTGATACCGATCCCTATTTGATCTTGGTTCATGATCAATGTCTCTCTTAACTCCATCGATGGTTCTAGCGGGATAAACGGACCCGGAAGGGTCCCCAAGCTGGTTATCTGTGACTCTAATTTTTAATTGATACAGGTTATGTACGTCGGTCCAAGTCATATCTGAATATTCTATCAGATTTTGCTTTAATTGCTGCGAAGCCAATGAGCTTCGAGTATTGAGTCCTTGGGTGAAGGCCTGAAAGGCCCAATCGTCTGCGACCGGAGGCAAGTCCATCTGTTCCATTTGA
Source organism: Nicotiana sylvestris (assembly GCF_000393655.2). Classification (NCBI taxonomy): domain Eukaryota; kingdom Viridiplantae; phylum Streptophyta; class Magnoliopsida; order Solanales; family Solanaceae; genus Nicotiana; species Nicotiana sylvestris. Next base: position 110,205,355 of record NC_091065.1, read on the forward strand.
AACCGGGACACGAATTCTCGGAGCATCATTATCTCTCTGTTTCACTTTGAAAAGGTCTGATTTCCTGGTCACAACCTTAATGGCCCCGGCGTGTGCTTTCATGAAGGAGTCTGCAAGCATAACAAACGAGTCAAAAGAATTATGGGGTAGGTTGTGATACCATATCATAGCTCCCTTTGACAAAGTTTCCTTGAACTTCAGCAGGACGGACTCGATCTCATCATCCTACAAGTCATTCCCTTTGATGGTGCACGTATAGGAGGTTACATGCTCATTTGGGTCAGTTGTTTCATTGTACTTTGGAATCTCGGTCATGCGGAACTTCTTCGGGATCGGCTTCGAAGCTGCGCTTGGAGGAAAAGGTTTTTGAACAAACTTCTTGGAATCTAGACCCTTCAATATCGGTTGTGCTCTTGGAATTTTGTCGACCCTAGAATTATAGGTTTCTACCTTTTTGACATTGGCTTAGATTTTCTTCTCCTAATTATACCCATTTTGTCAGCTCCTCGAGCATTTTTATGATCTTGGGGTTAGTCCCAGGTTCAGCTTCACTCGGCCTTTCTGTGACCGCTTCGTTTTTGCAGGTGGCTTCCCGAGATGGCTCAGTCTTAATTCTGCTAGGAGCATGGCTTTGGTTCTGTAGCTGGGCTATCGCTGCTTGTTGAGCCGGTTGCATTTTGAAGATCACCTGCAAGTTGATCCCATCACCTTCATCATCGTGCGTATTTTGGGCAATCGATCGGACTCCCCCGCGGATGTTGTTCTCAAGATTGGTAGGCAAATTCATATTGATGGCCACATGTGAGTTAGTGTCGATCGGTTCGCGGCTGGAACTCCGTTGAGATCGACAGGAGGCACTTCGTTTCGGGGTGCTATATTGTTGTTCTCGCCATGGTGACCAGACTCAGCATCCATGTTTAAAGGGGCAGATTGGGAGTTCGATATTTTAGACTTTGACCTTAAATTAAAGACACTTCAAAGAACAAGTGTAAAATAGGGTGTGTTATAGAAGTTTGTATCAAATAGACACTATTATCCTTAGTCCCATGGTGTGCGCCAAACTGTTTACTCTCAAAATCGGATAACAATTAAATTTATAAGTAGTTTAAGGATATGCAGATTAATTTGATACAAAACAATAAATTGAGTTAGAATGAGCAAATAAAGATATAGTAAATTCAAATCACGTGAGGAGGATAATTCCAACCTTAGTGAAATATTCACCCTCGATCTGGGCTCACAGTGGCCAATACGAATGAACAAGAAAAAGAGCTTTTAATAACCATGAAGATAGTAGTATACTTATATCGACCTGGCCGGTTGTTTTATGAGATACAGTCCTGTTTCCCCCATTTCTGCTTCTTTACGTATTGTTCAACTGTATTTCGTCGTATCGTGTTGGTTTGTTCGGGTTCAGAGTGGTCGTAGAATGAAATGAGACACTTAGTCTCTTATTTAGAAGCTTTGGTTGGAAAAGTCAACCGGAAGTTCACTTGTGGGTAAATGATCTCGAAATTGGGTTTTTATGGTTTGGATAGCTTCATTAGGTGATTTGGGACTTAAGAGTGAGTTTGGAATGTTATTAGGATGTCCGTGGTAGATTTATATTTGAATCGGCGAAATTGGAAATTTGGCATTTTTCGGTCGGCAGTGGAAATCCTGATATTGTGGTTGGAATGGATTTTTGAAACATGGAGTAGGTCTGTTGCGTCATTTGTGACGTGTGTGCAAAATTTCGGGTCATTCGGACGAGGTTTGATAGGTTTTGGCATCGTTTGCGGAATTCGGAAGTCTAGAAATCCTTACGCTTGAATCCGAGGGTGATTTGGTATTCCAATGTTGTTTTGAGTGTTCTGAAGGTTGGTATAGGTTTGAATGATGATATGTGACTTGTTGGTATGTTTGGTTGAGGTCCCGGGGACCTTGAGATAGATTTGAGTGGTTGACGGGAAGTTTGGCTTAGAGTTATTGCTGCAGATTTTGCTGCTTCTGTCATTTCTGCACCTGCAGATTAGGAACTGCAGGTGTGAGGACGCAGATATGGTAAGGAGATCGCAGGTGCATGTTTTGGCCATCAGGAGAAGAACCGCATATGTGGTTATTTGAGCGCAACTGCGGCACCGGAGGTGCGGTGACTCGGCGTAGATACAGTCCCCCACCTTTAAGTGATTTTTGCATGTGCGCACCTGGGATCGCAGGTGCGAGTTATTGTCCGCAGGTGCAGAATCATTGGGGCAGAAAGTATGTAAAGGACCCTTCGGGAATTTTGGTCATTCTTCACAATTTCAACTCGGTTTTTGGAGCTTTTGGAGGGTTTTGAAGTGGGAATCGAGGGGGAACTTGTTGAGGTAAGATTTTTTAACTTAATACTCAATTCTATGGTGATTTTCAGTAGATTAAGCTTGGAATTTGTGGGATTTGAGGGTGAAAATTTGGGAAATTAGGGCTTGGAACTTAAGAGTTAAAATTGGGTGATTGAGGGGTCAAACAAAGTTGGATTTTGATAAATTTGATATGCATGGACTCGTGAGGGGATAAGGATTCCAGTATTGTAATTTTTATCAGATTTCGAGACGTGGTTCCTGGGGTTGGGTTTGGCCAATTTCGAGAATTTTGATTTAATTTGATAATTTTCACGTGGGCTTTGTTACTTTAGCATGTATTGATGATATGATTCTAATTTTGGATAGATTCGGGGCGATGTGAGGCCGAGTCGAGCGGCAAAGGCATTGCGAAGTAGCTTTTCATCCGGTTTGAGGTAAGTAATGATTATAAATCTAGACCTGAGGGTATGAAACCCCGAAATTTCGTACTATTTTGATAAATAGGTGGCGTACATGCTAGGTAACGGGCGTGTAGGCGTGCACATGTAGAGATTGTGACTTGGTCCATCCCGTGGCAACTGTAGAGTTGCATATTTTGATAAACTTTATATGAAATCTATGTGTTTTAGAAATAATTCTGTTAACTTGGGCTGAATGCCATATTTGGGGCCTTGTGCCGTACCGTTTAGACCCTCAGGGGTGTTTTACTATTACTTTCACATTGTTTTGATAGAAATCATTATCCACAGTCATGGTTTATACATGTTTACAGTTTAATCTTGTTCATCACTCTATTTTAATATATGAAAGTGTTTTGGGACGAGTTCCCTGAGTTTGTACTAAAATGCCCGAGTGGCTTGTGAGGTTGACTAGTGAGTGAGGCCGAGGGCCGAATTGTGAGGATAGTTAGGGATCGGGATGTGTGCCGTAGCATTATATATATACATGTGTGGATCGGGCTGCACGCTACAGCGATATGGTGGATCGAACTGCACGTCGCAGCGATATAGCGTGTGGCTATAGGAGCTCCTTCGGAGTCTGCACACCTCCAGTGAGCATAGTCGACTATATATTTATGGATCGGGCTGCACACCGCAATAATTATTATAAGATACCCATTAAGAGTGAGTACTGAGTGTGAGTGATGATTGATGAGAGTTGAGTCACGAGTGACTGAGAGGCTTGCCCTAGTGGCTATATATATATATATATATGGGTGATACTTTGCCCAAGGGGCTTGTTTTAAGAAATTATTGTTTTCACTCTTGTTTTACACTAAGCCTCTAATGAAAATGTTGAACAAATGTTTTAAATAACTTTCATTGAAACTGGAATTTTTACGAAATGTTCGAGATTCATATACTGATTTGATCTTGTTATTCCCACTGAGGTTTTTATTTTATGAAATGTATATGTTTTTTTGAATGCTCGTCGCTGCACTCAGCCTTTATTTATAATTGTTACTTATTGAGTTGGCGTACTCACGTTACTCCATGCACCTTATGTGCAGATCCAGGTGCCAGGGCATCCGAGTGAGAGTTGTTCCTTTCCTTCAGAGCATTTCCAGAGTTAGCAAGGTAGCTGCACGGTGTCCACAGCCTTGCCTTTCTCCTTCATCTTGTATTGAGCGAACAATATTAGATTGTATTTTTGTGGCTCATGACTAGTGACACCGGGATCGAGCAGTTTTTGATGTTTTGCATATTTTTCTGCTTGTTTTGAAATGTTTAGACGGAAGATTGGTGATATTATCTAATTAGTAATTGAATTAAGAAAAAGACATTTTATGTTATAAATGTCGAATGGGCTAGCCTAGTACTGTGATAGGCGCCATCACAGCCGGGGGAGGGGGGTTTGGGGCCGTGACAAGTTGGCATCAGAGCCTAGGTTATATAGGTCTCACCAGTCATGAGCAGGTTTATTAGAGTTTTGCGGATCGGTACAGAGACGTCTGTACTTATCTTCGAGAGGCTGCAGAACCTTTAGGAAAAAAGAAACTTCACATTCTTAAATTCTTGTCGTGCGGATCTATTGATTCTGGTAACTAAACTTATGTTATTCTATTCTCTCACGGATGGTGAGGACATATACTACTGGACAGGATGGACGACCACCAGTACCACCAGTTGGGGTCACTAGAGGTCGAGGTCGTGGTCGAGGCTGTGGTAGGGGTAGGGGTGTAGCCTGTATAGCAGCTATCAAGTCCCAGTTGCGGACACCCCAGCAGCACCAACTTAGGCACTGACTGGGCTGATTGTTATTCCAGGCCTTCAGTAGGCCCTAACCCAGATTCTATTAGTTTGCACTGGCCTAGCTCATGCGGTCTCAGTTATTATGGCCGCAGTTACTTCTCAGGCCAGGGGAGGCACCCACACTCCCGTCGCTCGCACACCTGAGCAGGTTGTGGAGGGACTTCAGGCACCGGGGGCACCTCCAGCCCAGCCAGTTGCACCTGCACAGGATTATGTGGTTCCAGTCATGCTTGATGATGAGCAACATAGATTGGAGAGGTTTGGTAGACTTTAGCCTCCGATTTTCAGTGGTGCAGAGGGAGAGATGCCCAGAGTTTCTTGGACAAGTTTTAGAGGATGCTTAGGACCGTAGGTATTTTAGAGACCATTGGGGTATCGTTCACTACCTTCCAGTTTTTAGGAGTTGCCTTTACTTGGTGGGAGGCTTATGAGAGGCATAGGCTTGTTGGTGCAGCGCCCCTTACCTGGAAGTTGTTCTCCCCTCTCTTTTTGGAGAAGTATGTGCCACAGTCTCGCAGGAAGGAGTTGCGCAGGCAGTTCGAGCAGTTGCATCAGGATGATATGATTGTGACGTAGTATGAGATGAGGATTTAGGAGCTAGCTCGTCATGCTGTTTGGTTGGTTCCTACGGATAGAGAGAGGATCAGGAGGTTCATGGATGGACTCACATATCAGCTTCGGACTTTCATGACCAGAGAGAGGGTGTCAAGTGCTACTTTTGAGCAGGTTGTTAATATTGCTCGAGAGATTGAGTCAGTTCGTCGCCAGGAGAGAGATGAGAGGGAGGCCAAGAGGTCTCGGGGATCTAGTAGTTTTGGCGGTGTTCCTTCGAGAGGCCAGTTTCAGCACGGCAGAGGCTGTCCATTCAGACATGCTCAGTCAGGTCGACAAGTTCATCGTGGGGCATCATCGGGATAGGTTCTCACAGTTCTCATCAGAGCCATTTATCACTTAGTGCCCTTCCAGCCTAGAGTTTGTCTTGTGCTCTATCAGTTCAGGGCTCTTCCATGCCAGGTCCTTCTACTAGTCATCCCGGTGCTGGGGGTTCCTTTTAGTCCCCGTCCCCCGCACTAGGGAGTTGTTATGAGTGTGGAGAGTTTGGGCATATGAGGAGACAATGTCCTCATCTTCTTGGGGGTCCATCTCAGCAGCGGAGTCAGCCCTCGACTTCAGCTCCAGTTACCTCACCACCCACCCAGGCAGCTAGGGGTGGGGGTTAGTCAGCTAGGGGTCGCCCCAAAAGGGGAGGTCGATCAGGTAGTGGTCAGGCCCATTTTTATACACTCCTAGCTAGACCAGATATTATTGCTTCAGATACCGTGATTACAGGTATTATCTCAGTTTGCCACAGGAATGCCTCTATGTTATTTGATCCTGATTCCACTTTTTCATAGGTGTCATCATATTTTGCTTGTTATTTGGATCCACCCTGTGAGTCTCTTATTTCATCTATTCATGTATCTACTCCGGTGGGCGATACTATTATTGTGGACCGCGTATATCGATCGTGTGTGGTAACTATTGGGGGTTTGGAGACCCGAGTGGACCTTCTATTGCTTTGTATAGTGGATTTTGATGTGATATTAGGTATGGATTTGCTATCTCTATGTCGTGCTATTTTGGACTGTCATGACATTGGTTATACCGGGTGTGCCACCGATTGAGTGACGAGGTTCGACTAATTTTGTTCCCAGTAGTGATTTCATTTTTGGAGGCCCAGTGAATGGTTGGAAAGGGTTGTCTTTCTTATTTAGCTTTTGTGAGGGATGTCAGTGTAGAGACTCCTAGTATCGATTTTGTTCCTGTAGTGAGGGACTTTCTAGATGTGTTTCCTGCAGACCTGTCGGGCATACCATCGGACAGGGATATTGACTTTGGTATTGATTTGGTGCTGGGCACTCACCCCATTCTTATTCCATCGTATCGTATGGCACTGGCGGAGTTGAAGGAGTTGAAGGAGTTGAAGGAGCAGTTTCAGGAACTCCTTGATAATGGGTTTATTCGGCCTAGTGTGTCGCATTGGGGTGCACCTATTCTATTTGTGAAGAAAAAGGTTGGCACAATGAAGATGTGCATTGATTACAGGCAGTTGAACAAAGTTACAATCAACAACAAGTATCATTTGCCTCGTATTGATGACTTATTTGACCAGCTTCAGGGAGTGAGGGTGTTCTCGAAGATTGATCTATGGTCGGGGTATCACCAATTGAAGATCAGGGACTTAGATATTCTTAAGATGGCTTTGAGGACCCGATATGGTCATTATGAGTTCCTTGTTATGCATTTTGGGTCGACCAATGCCCCAGCAGCGTTCATACATTTGATGAGCAGCATGTTTCGGCCTTATCTCAACTGGTTTGTTATTGTATTCATTGATTATATTCTGGTGTACTCGCGTAGTTAGGAGGATCACACGGGCATTTGAGAGTGGTATTGCAGCGGTTGAGGGAGGAGAAGCTTTATGCAAAGTTCTCCAAGTGTGAATTTTGGCTCAGTTCAGTGGCTTTCTTGGGGCACGTGGTGTCCAGTGAGGGTATTGATGATAGGCTATAATTGCGTATTTTAGTCGATTATTACGCTCTAATTTACTGCACTTTAGTTGAGTTTGCGCTTTAATCGCTAATGTTTTGCACTAACGGTGCGTTTTATGCCTTGTAGGAGCGATTCCGAGCTATATAGATGTTATGGAATGAATTTAAGTGATTTGAAGCTTTGAAGTCTGAGTAAAAGCCCAAGGAATTAAGCCGGGATCGTATTCGGGGATCAACAGATGATAAAGCAACAAAACGAAGACTCGAGTAGGCATATTACGTACTGTTTAGTAAAATGCATATAAACTTTTGCTCAGAAATTTATTTGGGCTACACAAATATGGTTGGAAAGCTAACTCAAAGGGCTACAACTTTCATGTTTTATGTTATTTCAAATTCCAAAAGGAACAGGGTGAAAAGCGCGGTCAAAACCGCGACCGTGGAGCTGAGGCGGGTTGAGGCAGTATACCTGCCATATACCGCGGTTGACCGCGGCCGCGGCAGTCCAGACATGAAATATTGTCCTTTTTCGTGTAGGAGAAGGTATAATTGTTTGGGCCTGACCCTACTTGGTATATATACATGGAAAAACGGTATTTTTAAGGGTTGGATACACTTTTGACATAAAAATTAGACCTAAGGAGGCTAAGGAGACCGAGGATTCGACCTAAGGAGTCAAGAACACAATAGGAGCAAGGCGGGAAATTCTTCAACGAGTTTTTCCTTCCTCTTCCTATTTTTCATTGTTGGTTATGATTTTTAGTATTGTAGTTTTACATACTATTATGAATAGCTAAATTGTTGTCTAGGGTTTTGATAGAACCTTTTGTAGGATAAATTCTTGTTATGTTTTATATAATTGAGCCGTTGGATTTCTCTATTTGTTCAACTACATGTTTATTGTTGTTGATTGAATGGCCATCGATTGACTGTGCCTATCTATTATGTGTTGCTTGAGAAAGGATACATATTTAGGTGATTGTTGAACAACGTCACTCCTAACGTATGTGAGAAATCAATACAACGGGTTTAAAGGTAGGTTTAAAAATAACAAAGCTTTGACGTGGTCATAATGAGCGGTTATATAAAGCCAACTAGCGTAGTTCGAGAGAATATGTCTAGTAAATTGTTGTAGTTGCTCGAGAGGGAATTACGACACCTAAAGTGCTCACGATCAGTAGAGAATACATTGGAAAATTGTAGGGAACATAGCTAGAAAGATTCCGACAATTGGGAAAATCATAACTCTAGACCTCCTTAATTTAGTCTCCAACCCTTTGTCTCGTTAGTTGATAATTTTACCGTTTTCTAGTATTTGCTATTTAATTAGTTAGAAATATAAATATCAATCTTTATAATTTAGAAAATTGTTCAAACTTGTCTTTCTAGTGATATTAAACAGATATAGCTAAGCCTTAGTTCTCTGTGGGATTCGACTCCGGACTTTTAGACCGTATTATATTTGCAGCGACCGCTTATCCTTTTTAGGACTAGAGTTGGGAGTGATCAGGTATTCAGGTCAATCCGAAGAAGATAGAGGCGGTTCAGAGTTGGCCCAGGCCGTCCCCAGCCACAGAGATTCGCATCTTTCTTGGTTTGGCAGGTTATTACCATCGATTCGTTTAGGGATTTTCATCCATAGCATCACCCTTGACCAAATTGACTCAAAAGGGTGCTCCATTCAGGTGGTCGGATTAGTGTGAGGTTAGTTTCCAGAAGCTCAAGACTGCCTTGACCACAACTCTAGTGTTAGTGGCTCATGACTAGTGACACTAGGATCGGGCAATATTTGATGTTTAGCGTATTTTTCCGCTTGTTTTACAATGTTTAGACGGAAGATTGGTGATATTATCTGATTAGCAAATGAATTAAGAAAAAGACCTTTTATGTTATAAATGTCGAATCGGCTAGCCTAGTACTGCGATAGGCGCCATCACGGTCGGAAGGTTTTGGGGCCGTGACAATACTGCTTTAGAATGTGTGTTACAATATCTTTCACGAATTATCAGACCCCTTTATATATTAGGGGAATCCTACTATAGGTACAATTCCATAAAAGATAAAAAATCTTCTATTTAACTGATTGTTGGTTCATCATCGATACGTGTCGAGATCCATGCCGTGATATTCGTCCGGTCACGAATATCACGGCTCTCTGCTGGTCGTGCTTGATTGCCTAACATTGTTCTTTGAAGTCTTTCGGGTTTTGGACCGGTCCCGGATCACGATCCTGATATTCTCGAAGGAGGGCGTCATGCCCCTGGACTCTGACTCGATGAGACCCCTGCCTCGATTCCGGTCTCTCGTCTTTATGTCTCAAGCTCGGTTTATCCTATAGGAGACTGGGGTGTATAATGAGCCCAATTTTACCCATATCATACCAAACATTAACGTTTGCTTTAGTTTTGATGATTCGAACCAACACAGAAACCTCCACTAGCTTCAATTTTCATGCATGAATATTTCGTAATCAGAAGCAATACCGAAAGTTTACAATTAACCAAATTAAAGCACCGCACTTATTTTGTTTCCTTCTTCATATTTTCCTCAACAATCCTTACTTCCTTTGGACTTTAATCATACTACTTCCCAATTTTCCCACTCTTTTTGGTGTTGTAATTGCAAAACGAATGATTTTGTCTGGCATCCTTTCTCCAAAAAAATAGAGGACTATAACTCATGTTGTAATCTGTAGGGTGATGAAGGAGCCACGTGTAGCTTAAAGGTGGAAGATGCATCAATGATTCCTCCGTCTCCACCATTGACTTTATTTGAGTGCTGAGTGGGTTGGCTTCCTCCATGATTGATCCTTACACCCTTTCATCAATCAATTATTTTTGTTTTAAAGTATCGTCAAATCAACAAGTCTACTAATAATCTCACTCAGAAAGTAGCATGGTACTCGAAGCATTATGTACATTCACGGCAGGATCCGTGAAAGAGTCACACTCCAAAAAATGTAATACAGACAGTATATTCTAATTCAAGCATTAATGGCTGCTTCTACGATTTGAATCCGTAACCTATAAATCACACGAAAATAACTTTATCATTGCTCCAAAACTCCCTTGATTACATACAATTATACAAACACTAATTTATAAATTTCATTTAAACGATAGTAAAAGTTTTCTTTTCATCCCTAAACTCTCATTTGATTTTTGTTGACAATCTCTTATAATAAGTGGTATACGATTGATAATTCAGTCTTAATATTTGTTGGCATTCATTTATAAATGATTTATACGCTCGATAAGTCACTCTTCCTTATATCATTAACTAGATTAGGACTTTAGTTTGAGATATAAAGATCAATTGGCAAATTTTATTTTTAATGGAAAATACTGTATATAATCTTCTGACACAACATTTTAAGTAACTGTTAAATTTTTCTACTGGTAAAATTCTTTCTGCAGAGAAAATTGGATTTGCTATATACGATCACCTAAAATTTTTTAATATTATGTAACAATCGGGCAGAAAAGAAAAAGAAAAAGTTCAATTGTTATACTCAGCACATTTCCACAAACTTATTGGAAATACTAAAACATAATTTCAGAGTCCGGAAATTAAATGTGATCTTTTTGGACTCAAAAGACCAAAATAAATGAAAAAAAAACTTAGTGACCAAACTATATATAGCGCCTTTTTAAAGGGCGATATATATAAAGTTGATTAGACGTCCAGGTATAGCGCCCGCGTTATACCCCTTCAAATATCGTCCCTTCCCTTTCCCCCATTACAAAATCACCCCCCCCCCTCTTTCACACACACACTTAACGACCAAAAAAACCTCGAATGGACCCCACCCGTCCCACAAAAAGTAAAGATTCTTGGTCTCACATCCTAGCTAAGCCTTCTCTCGTTATGAGCTGCTCGTTTCGGATTCAAATCTTCAACTTTCCAAAAAACATAAATCGAGGTATTCAGATTTAGTTTTTGTCGAAACTCGTATAAAAAATGCATATTAGTTGTTGTAACGTGTTCTATGTTGTTTTGTGGTTTTTTTGCGATTAAACTGGTATGTTATTTTTATCCGGACTAAGATATTACTGTGCTAAAAAAATATGTAAAAATTGAGAAACCATTATTATTTGTTAAAAAAAATGTTAATAAGTTACTTTTACTGTTTTATATGTGTTTTCGTGAATGTTTTGTGATTAAATGTATTTGTTATTTTTATCTAGTTTAGATTATTTATTTGCTTAAATAATAGTAATATAGTGCGTTTTAGCATAATATCTTTGTAGTTTAAGTATCTCTTATACTGAAAAATTCGTCAAAATAACTGATAGATCAAACACAAACTATGTCCAATTCTAGTCAACGATCGTAAGAAAATAACATGAGAAAAGAACAATATTTTTCGGATATCTTGGTGCTATTAGGCCTCAAATATTGAGTCTGAAACCCATATGTGAATACTTAATAATTAAATATTGTATAATTATTAAAATTAATTATTTAATTTACAAACAAATATATAAAATTATAAAACTAACATGTAAAATAATAAAACTAACACATACAAGAATTCAGGATATCTTGGTGCTATTGGCCTCAAATATCGAGCCTGGAACCCCTATGCGAATATTTAATAATTAAATATTGTATAATTATAAAAATTAATTATTTAATTTACAAACAAACAAATAAAATTATAAAACTAACATGTAAAATAATAAAACTAACACATACAAGAATGCAGGATATCTTGGTGCTATTGGGCCTCAAATATCGAGCCTGAAACCCATATATAAATATTTAATAATTAAATATCATATAATTATAAAAATTAATTATTTAATTTAAAAACAAACATATAAAAGTATAAAACTAACATGTAATTAATGTTGTTTAATTTACAGTAGATGACATAAAGGTGCCGCCTATGCATCCCGGACCTTCCCCTGATGAGCTACTGTCGTTAGAGGGCGATCATAGGTCCGCCCACATATGGGAGAGAGAGTTACTGGCCCAGGCTCTCTGCGTTAGGAGAGTGGACGACATGTGGGACTTTCTGAAGGGCAAAGTTCTCCATCCCCATGTAGTCAGACGCTTGAAGGATACGGGCTTCTACAAGATTTTGGAGATCGGGCGGTTGCAACTCGATTGGTCTTTGGTCATGGCCTTGATAGATTGGTGGCGACCGGAGACGCACACATTCCACTTGCCCATTGGCGAGGCCACCATCACACTGCAGGACGTGGAGGTTATATATGGGTTTCCCGTTGATGGACACCTCGTTGCTCTGCCGCAAGCCATGAGAGAGATGACAGGTGGGCAGTACCTGGACATGCTGCAGCAACTCACTGGTTTCCGGCTACAGGATGAGAATGCACTAGCTAGGGCTAGTCGTCTGCAGTTGATGACTATTCGAGACTATTTGGAGATATTGCACCCTGACATCACTGGCGATACACCAGATCTGCATATTCACTGGTACACGAGGTTGCTGCTACTCCTTATATTTGGAGGGGTCTTGTTCCCGAACACTTCGGGGAACCTAGTCAGCTTGATATTTCTTCATCATCTTAAGTGGCTAGATGATTTACCCCAGTACAGCTAGGGTGCTATTGTTCTCGCCTACTTGTACAAGCAGATGTGCCGGGCGAGCATGAGAACCCACTGTGACGCTGCTAGATTTTTGTTGCTACTACAGGCAACAATATATTTTGAATACTCTATTCATTATAACATACCTAGTAGAAATATATCTTAAATTTTATGTCAACTTTGTATGTTAGGTTTGGGCCTGGGAGTGGTTCTTGCAGTTGAAACCACCTCTACCACCATTAGCTCCGGATATACCACCTTCGCTTCCCCCTCTAGCTAGGAGGTGGGTTCTCCGGCTAGGATATGGACGAGAGTACGAGGTTCGACATAATCTCCCCTTATGCAGGGATATCTTGGATTTGCCGGAGGGCGCACAAGTAAATGTATACCAAAGTTTACTTGGCATAGCTTCACATGTGTTGTGTATACTCACGTTTTCTGTTGTTACTTAATAGTTCATCTGACACCATACATCGATGCGCTGATAGCTAGCTTGCCCGATTATTGCTCGGTCGACCAACTTATGTGGAGCTCTTCTGTCGTGCTAATGTGCATTGATATTGTGGAGCATCATGCCACCGAGTGGGTACTTCGCCAGTTTGGCCGTCCGCAGCTTGTACCGACACCGCCCACCTGGCAGACCATACATTTCCAGCAGGATGATCGTTCTAGGGTGGACCAGGCATATGTGGCATAGATAGAGGCACAGATCGATACTTGGGACCGGTGATTTGACATGATTCTGCCCCCCTTCATCGAGTGGGACGGATACTGAGCATGATTATATGGGTTGGTACCGTGGCGTTACCAGACTTCTCGTCGGGAATCCCATTCATCGAGTTGGTGGTCGGTATGTTCTATACGCCGGGAGGCACGAGGCACTGGTATGTTATTTGGCATTCTTACTTATAACTGTAACCTAACGTTCCGTAATTTATATTTTACACATTGTGCAGGCTATTGGCCTACATTTATTCCACCAGTTGGGAATGCAGATACAATAGCATGTCGGCGAGGGAGTAGCCATTTTGGACGACTATGGTCGGCAGGTTACAGAGCTGGTTGTCGGACACTATGGCGAGCCCGAGAGGATGAGCGCTTAGGACACGGTCATAACTAGGGATTCTAATCTATTTTATACTGCTTTTTGCTTGAGTTTTGGAATAAAAAAGTATACAAGTAATCCCGAAAGCTTACATGTTGTGCTTGTTTGCAGGGTTTGGTCAAAAAAGTGACAAGTAGTCAAAACCAGCTCAAAAAGGAGTGAAACCTGCTCAAGTACCAAGAACAAGTTAAGGCACTGTTGTAGCATAAAATCCATTGCAGTTGCAATAGACCTACTACGGCCGCAGTCCATTTAGTGTGGTCCGCGGTGGAAAAGATCAGAGAGATGCACTTTTGGAAACTCTAGCACTGCGGTCCGCGGTAGATGGATGCAGTAGCCTCTTCGCAGCTGCAATCCATTTTATGCGGTCCGTGGAGAGGGGATTCAGAGAGCTGGGAGTTTTGAAGTTGGAAGCCATTGCGGTCCGCGGTCCATTTTGTGCGGACCGCAGTGAAGCCACCGTGACCGCGGTGCATTTTATGCGGTCCGCGGTGGGCAGATTTAGAGACGGAGCAGTGGAGCTAAAAAGCCTCACCGCGGCCGCGGTGTATCCGTCAGTGGTATGTTTGTCCAGAAAATTCGGCCTTGTATAAATACTTCTTTTTCACCTTTTTAGGGTATCTTTATCTTAGCAGAGCACGTGAACGACGGTTTTAGTCCATTTTGAGTCATAGATTAACACTCAATCTTCAATATCTTAGTTTGTAATCATATTATATGGGTTATTCTTCATCTAAATCTCTGATTTCTTCCATTATTATGAGTAGCTAGACCCATTAGTTAGGGTTGTTGCTTAACCCTAATATGGGTATTTGATGAGCCTTTTGTTTTAAGGCTTAGGTGTTTGAGGGTATTTGATATTTGGACTGATTTGTGTTTTTCATGTTGAATTAGTGGTTGCAAATACTAATTTGTGCCTTTTTAACTTGGGTTCTTCTTGAGAAAGAGATCTTGAGTCTAGGAAAATCAGTCCAACAAGGAATTGAGGTGTAATCAAGAGATTGATAGCCCCAATTAAAGGGTTAAACCTAGAGATAGTAATACCCGACTTGAGCCTATATTGCTTGCACAATTTTGACACCCAATTGGTCGTGAGAAAGTCAATTAGGGAAAAGTCACTCAAGATACCGAGATGTATAGAGTGAGTAATTTCGTGCATTGGATATATCGCAATTTCCAGCATAACAACTTTACCTTAGGCTTTATAACCCGTCAAGTATTCACCTAGGAGAAACTCACTTCCCTAGTCCCTCTTTAACCACTTATAAAACTTTACAAGCGATATACTTAGTTTAATTTTGCATATTATTAGCATAAACTTAGAAGTAACAAACAAACAAATATGATTGGAAGTGTAATTAAGAGCATTACCCACTACTAATTTAGATAGGAATCCATATCCCAAACATTCTAGCCCCCTGTGGATTTGATCCCGACCTTCTCAGGTAAATGCTGCATCGGTCGCTCTTGCCATTTGTAGTGGTGTAGGGTTGGACCCGATCACTTTTTGGCGTCGTTGTCAGGGAGCTAACGGTTTTGGATATCTATCTAAATAGTTTTGTGTATTGTTTTTCTTTCCTTCTGTGTTACTAATTTATATGTGTCGCCAACTTAGGTACAAAATGGCGGTAAACAACAATGCACCTCTTGGAGACCTTCCACCGGGGGAGGAGTTAGATGACAATATTGATGATGAGGTACCTGTCGTGCCTCAAGCTCAAAGGAGAGACCGCCAGGCCAATGATAATGTTCCAGACCCTCCCCCGCCACCTCCAAGAGTGGATCCTCGGGTGCTTCGAAAGAAAGGATATGCTAGTGCAATTGTCCCACCTTGGATCCGGGCGGGCAATTTCCAAATTACAAATGTGATGCTGACTTTGTTGGAGCAGTGAGGGTATTTTACAGGTGCTCCCCATTAGAATGCTTACAAATATCTGATACCTGTTAGGGGAGCAAGCAAACAAATGTATCAGAGGATGCACTTCGGTTGAGATTAGTCCATTTTTCACTTAGAGGGAAGGCTTTGGATTGGCTTGAAAGACTTCCCAACCATTCCATCACTACTTGGGATGAGTTGGCAGATAAATTCATTGCAAAGTTTTTCTCGCTGGGCCACATGGCGACCTTGAGGGATGAATCTTAGCTTTCAAGCAGGAGCCCAACGAACCACTGCATGAGATATGGGAGAGATACCGGATCATGGTAAAGGAATGCCCAAATAATGATATGACTGAGGCAATGATACAACAGATATTCTACCGGGGCATTAAAAATCAGTGCATAGTGAACCAACTCGTCGGGGGTAATTTTGTGAACACACCATATGATGAGGCTAATGCAATATTGGATGAGATGGCTGACACGTCCTCCGCTTGTCAAAGTAGAGATAATATGCCACAAGGTAAGCCCACGGTCATTCACTTGCACAAAGGGCTCCATGATCATGGGCAGGGAATAGCAGAATTAACAACAACAATGAACCAGCTAGGAAAGGCACAATTACAGCAGGTTCAAGCTCCACGACAAGTAAATGCTATGGAGGGTGTCAACATGTTAGTGAAGAAAAGAAGATAAAGAGGTCAACAGAACCAAGGGAGTTCGGATCAATATGACCAAGACAGTGGTGGGTTCCAAGATGATGGGTATGATGAGTAGAATGAAGAAGTGCAATACGTGAACAACTATCAGGGCCAAAGGGGAAATTCTTCTAACCAACAACAATGGAGACCCCAAGGCAATTGGGGAAATCAACAACAAGGGAATAGTAATTAGGGAAACAACAACCAAAATTCAAATTGGGGCAACTAGGACAATAATCAGAACAATCTGGGTAATTGGAGTGGCAACAACAACAACAGGGGTGGAAACAACAATCAGGGTGGTTGGAACAATGGCAACCAAGGAAATCGGGGGCAAGGCTTTCAGAGGCCCCCAATGTATCAACAACCGAACAATCCACCCCCATTTCCATCCCAAGGTCCTAGTTCTTCCAACAATGAAATAGGGAGAATCGAAATGATGTTTGAATAGATGATGAAAAAGAATGTTGACTCTGATGCCCAGTTGGCATCCCACAATACTTCAATCAGAAACTTGGAGGTTCAATTAGGCCAAAGCTCACAATCCTTGAATACTAACCCTAAGGGGGCTCTACCTAGTGATAAGGTAGTCAACCCCAAGGGTGGAAACAA
This sequence comes from Nicotiana sylvestris, assembly GCF_000393655.2. Lineage (NCBI taxonomy): Eukaryota > Viridiplantae > Streptophyta > Magnoliopsida > Solanales > Solanaceae > Nicotiana > Nicotiana sylvestris. Next base: position 110,222,314 of record NC_091065.1, read on the forward strand.
TTTCGGGCATGTAATGGTGATAACTACAAGAAGTGGACGAGGCGGTGATGTGAATGCCTCCAAACAAAAAGAAATTTTGAGTGATGAAGTTGAGTAGCAAGAGGATGAGATCCCTTTGGTGGTTGAGAATGTGATTGATGAGAACGTGAATAAGGAAGTAAGGATTGATATCCAAGATGCCGAGGTGGAAACTCAGAATGACGTGAACCCATCTAGGGAACACGTAATAGACATGCCAGAAATGGTTGTGCCTAAAGACAATGCCCCTTTGCCAAGGATGCCTCCACCTTATCCTCAAAGGCTTACGAAGCAAAAAAATGAAAACTAGTTTAAGAAATTTATTGACATGATGAAGAGCTTATCAATTAATGTGTCGTTAGTTGAAGCTCTAGAACAAATGTCGGGGTATGCTAAATTCATGAAAGACTTGGTGACAAAGAAAAGATCCATGGATTATGACACTATCAAGATGACCCACCAAGTTAGTGCAATAGTGCACTCATGGCTCTGAAGCTAGAAGATCCAGGTGCTTTCACCATTCCTTGCACTATTGGGAGTGCAAACTTTGCAAAAGCTCTATGTGATTTGGGGGCGAGTATCAACTTGATGCCTTACTCCATTTTTAATACTTTGGGTATTGGGCAACCTAGGGCTACTTCAATGAGGATGCAAATTGCGGATAGAACTATGAAGAGGCTACTTGGTATTGTAGATGATGTCCTTGTTCGGGTGGACAAGTTCATTTTGCCTGCTGATTTTGTGATCTTGGATTGTGAGGTAGATTATGAGGTTATGATCATATTGGGAAGACCTTTCCTTGCAACTGGGAAGGCCTTAGTTAATGTGGAAGCAGGGGACTCACCTTCCGGGTGGGTGATGAGAAACTGGTCTTTTATGTGTGCAAGTCAATGAAGCAGCCCAATAGTTCTGAAGTGTGCTCTTTTGTGGATCTTGTCACGGTAGTGATAGTTGATGATACTAGTGAAATTATCAATGTGGAGGACCCTCTAGAGGCGGTATTGTTGAATTTTAATGTAAATGAGGATGAAGGCCGGGTGGAGTGTGTCAATGCTTTACATGGAATGAGCTCTTACTCTTATGAGCCTCGAAAACTCTCTTTGGATCTTGAGAATCGGAAGACTCCACCAATAAAGCCCTCAATCGAGGAACCTCCGGTGTAGGAGTTGAAGCCGTTGCCTCCACACCTTAGGTATGAATTCTTAGGCCTTAGTTCAACTTTTCCAGTTATTCTTTCCTCTTGTCTTACTAACATGTAGGTAGATGCCACATTGGCAGTGCTTCAAAAATGGAAGAAGGCAATTGGATGGACCTTAGCTGAAATTCGGGGGATAAGCCCCGCCTTTTGTATGCACAAGATTATTCTTGAAGATGATGCAAAGCCCTCCTTGGAACATCAAAGGAGGTTGAACGAGGCAATACAAGAGGTTGTGAGAAAGGAGGTGATCAAATGATTGGATGCTGGGGTTGTGTACCCCATCTTTGATAGCTTTTGGACTTCGCTGGTGCAATATGCGCCAAAGAAGGATGGTATGACCATGGTTACCAATGCACAAAATGAGTTGATTCCTACCAGGATTGTCAGCGGATGGAGGGTGTGCATGGATTACCGCAAGTTGAATAAAGTGACCCGCAAGGATCACTTTCCATTGTCTTTTCTTGATCAGATGCTAGACAGGCTTGCTGGGCGTGCCTTCTACTATTTCTTGGATGGGTATTTTGGGTACAACCAAATTTTGATTGCTCCGGAAGATCAGGAGAATACCGCCTTCACTTGTCTGTATGGTACCTTTGCCTTTTCTAGGATGCCATTTGGGTTGTGTAATGCACCGGCTACATTCCAGCAGTGTATGATGGTCATATTTACCGACATGGTGGAGGACATTTTGGAGGTGTTTATGGACGACTTCAGTGTTGTGAGTGGCTCGTTTGATGAATGTTTGAAAAATCTTGATAGAGTGTTGGCCCATTATGAAGAAACCAACCTTGTGCTTAATTGAGAGAAATGTCACTTCATTGTTGAGGAGGGCATAGTCCTTGTCCATAAAACTTCAAAGCACGGTATAGAGGTGGACAAAGCAAAAATTGAAGTGATTTCAAGGATCCCTCCTCCTACTTCAGTCAAGGGAGTTAGAAGTTTTCTTGGACATGCGGGCTTCTACCGGAGATTTATCAAGGACTTTTCGAAGGTAGTGAATCCCTTGTGCAAGTTATTGGAAAAAGATGTCAATTTCGTGTTCAATGAGGGATTTATGCAAGCCTTCGAACTTCTCAAGCACAAGTTGACCACCACTCCTATTACTACCGCACCCAATTGGAGCTTGCCTTTCGAGCTTATGTGTGACGCGAGTGATGTTGCAGTTGGGGCGGTCTTGGGTTAAAGAGTGAATAAAATGTTTCATCCAGTGTATTATGCGAGCAAGACAATGAATGATGCTCAAGTGAATTACACGGTGACTAAAAAAGAGTTGTTGGCTATTGTGTTCGCAATGGAAAAATTTCGGCCGTATCTCATGGGTGCCAAGGTCATAATTCATACCGATCATGCCGCACTCCGGTACTTGATGACGAAGAAGGATTCCAAAGCTAGGTTGATGCGATGGGTCTTGTTACTTCAAGAGTTTGATTTGGAGATTGTTGACTGGAAGGGTTGTGAAAATCAAGTGGCAGACCACTTGTCCCGTTTGGAGGAGGAGGGGAGGCCTTATGATGGCCTAGAGATCAATGATTCATTTCCCGATGAGCAACTCCTTTCTGTTTCAATGAATAGTATGCCATGGTTTGTGGACGTTGCAAATTTCCTTGTGACTGGTATAATCCCGTGTGAGCTCTCTTCTAACCAAAGGAAGAAGCTTAAACGGGATAGTTTGGACTTCTATTGGAATGAGCCGTACTTGTTTAATATCTACACTGACGGTGTGATCCGGAGGTGTGTCCCAAAGGAGGATCAATTAAGTATTTTAGAGGCTTGTCATTCCTCTCTCTATGGCGGTCATCATGGTGGGGCAAGGACCACTTCAAAGGTTTTTAGTTGTGGGTTTTACTGGCCAACTTTGTACAAAGATGCAAGTGAACTTGTGAAGAGATGCGACTAATGTCAAAGAGCGGGTGGAATTTTGAAGAAAGATGAGATGCCTCTCAATACTATTCTCGAAGTTGATATTTTTGATATGTAGGGCATTGATTTCATGGGTCTATTTGTTAGTTCGTGTGGGAACACATACATTCTAGTGGCAGTTGACTATATTTCAAAGTGGGTTGAAGCCGTGGCTTTACCCAATAATGAGGTTCGGAGTGTTGTTGTGTTTCTCAAGAAGAGCATTTTTACTAGGTCTGGCACTCCTCAAGCAATCATAAGTGATGGGGGGTCTCATTTTTGTAATCGAGCTTTTGACACTTTGTTTACAAAGTATGGTGTCAATCACAAAGTTTCTACTCCTTATCACCCTCAGGCGAATGGCCAAGTTGAAGTCTCAAACAGGGAAATCAAGAATATATTGTCAAAGACGGTCAATGCAAATAGGACCGATTGGTCAAAGAAATTGGATGATGCTCTATGGGCTTATAGGATTGCTTACAAGACTCTGATTGGTATGTCTCTGTATCGGTTGGTCTTTGGGAAAGCTTTCCATCTACCAGTTGAGTTAGAGCACAAGGCCATGTGGGCTTTGAGGAAGCTGAATCTTGAATGGGATATGGCAGCAAATCTTCGTGTGGAGCAGCTTAATGAACTTGATGAATTCTGATTTCATGCCTACTCCAGTTCGTCCTTGTATAAGGACAAGATGAAGTACCTTCATTATAAGTATGCTCATGGCAAGGAGTTCAAAGTGGGTGATTTGGTTCTCTTGTTAAATTCTCAGTTACGTCAGTTTCCGGGAAAGCTTAAGTCGAAATGGAGTTGACCTTTTGAAGTGGTGCTTGTGACTCCATTTGGTGCACTTGACTTGAAAAACAAAAATGGGGAGGTCTTCAGAGTTAATGGGCACAGGGTCAAGCACCACCTAGGCAAGATTGATGACAGTCACATGGTGGCACTGATCCATCTAAAGAATTTGATGGTAACCTGCATCGTGCTGCGACGTTAAATCAGGCGCTTCTTGGGAGGCAACCCATGTGTCTTTCTTTTTGTTCGTCTTTGATTTTCTTTTTAGTGTAGGATTTGCTTTTGGACTAACTGGTTGTGAGATGTGTGTAGGGATATTTTGATGCAGTGCAGGACCAAATTGGAAAAATGTTGCCCTCTCTGAAGTTTGGACTGCTGCCGCAATGCATTTTTCGCAGCCGCAATGGCCTTATTGCGGGAGCAAAATTTTATTGCGGTCTACAGTGTTGAATGGTCAAAAGTGGGGGTTCTCTAAAGTTGTCATCGCGGCCGCAATGCACTTTATGCGATCCGCGGAGCATTTTATACGGTCCGCAGTGACTGCCTACCCAATGTTTCTTGTGTTTAAGTACCGCATACCGCGGTGCATTTTATGCGATCCGCGGTGGGTAGGTATCGTGGACCCCAGGTCCTTTTTCTATAAATAGGACCTCATGCCTTCATTTACACTTTTTGCTCATTTGTTTTCTAAATAGAAAAACTACTATTCATCACGGCCTCTTTGCACAAATTCAATCACTGATTCTCATTCATCTGTACTGCATCTCATCTCTGGTACTTTAACTCTTTCCCTAGTCTTTAATTGTGTTTTATATTCTTTTAATTTGTTAGTTCTACTTCTCTTTTTTCCCTTTTCTTTTAATTTTTAGCTTAGGGTTGCATAAGTTGTTTAGATTAGGATTAATTAGTTAAAAATAATGATTGACTACCTAGTGGGTTGATAATATGTGGATTAAGGCTAAAAATGAGAAAATTTTGAAACCCTAGGTTGGTGTGCTGAGTATGGCTTACCGCGGTCCGCGGTGCCTCTCTACGGTCCGCGATGCTATTTTATGTGGGCCGAAATAGTAAAACTTCAGAGAGGTAAATGTTAAGGACCGCAGCCGTGGTCGAATTTTTGTGGTTTGCGATGCCTTACTGCGGCCGCACGGCAATTCTTGTGGTCCGCGGTGCCTGGAATCAAAGAATGGGTATTCTGAACCCCACTTCAATGCCGACCGCGGTGTCATTTTGTGCGGTCCGCGGTGGCACTTTTGCGGCCGCACTGCTTTTTATGTGGTTTGTATTCAGCTATTTTTAATCATATTCTTCATTGTTTCTCCTAGTAATGTGATACTAACAAACGCTAAATGACTTTTCTTTGCCGACAATGGTTAAATCACGATGGGGAGGTGAAAAACAGAAAGGCAAAGGAGAGTCTTCTCGGGGTAGGGGACGAGGTATGATCAAATTGACCTCCCAAGTCCGAAAGGCAATTGGGGACACTAGAAAGTCAATAAAGGCTACAGATAAAGCTACTTCCCATTCAGAGGGAAGTGAGTATTTGCCCTCCCGGGAGGCATCTGACTCTAATTCAGTGTCGGATTATGTTCCTGACTGGCCGGAGTGGCATAGATTGAGAGAAGTGCCCACACCTTCGGGCTCTCCTACTGCTCAAGCTTCAGTTAAAATTTCTTCTGAGTCGTCTGAGGGCTCAGCAGAGAGCAGTGATAGTGCAGCATCAGCTTCAACACCCGGGGAGGATCCTATTGCTGAAGAAGGAGGGGGTGTTACCCAAACCGGGGGAGTGCAGAGAACTAGAAACCTCTAGGCTTGGCAGGATAGATTTGTTAGTGAGATTGCTTACCACAAGTTCCGAGAATGGTGGCCCCAGAGGAAATTGATACTTAAGCGGAAATTCATTGAAAAGGACCTTCTGCCTCACAACCCTAATGTGAAGAGGCAATTCAGAGAGAGACCGGGCTGGGATAATTTTTCAAGCACAGTCGAGAAGGCAAATGAGCACTTAGTCAAGGAGTTTTACGCTAATGTTGCCCACATCAAAAAGGGCACTAAAGTGACTAAGGTGCGGAATTTGACAGTGAAGTTCAATAGGGAAAATATCAATGACTACCTAGGCTTTCCGGAGGAAGATGAATCATTATACTTAGAAAAGGTAGCATTGGATGAGGCAGCCCGTCCATGGTTGGTAGAATACATGGCACTCCTGGGTACCACCCCAACATGGTTGACATCAGGAGTCCCAATTTTTAGGCGAACTTTAAACTTCGAGGCAAAGGGGTGGGAAACTTTCGTATGCAGTAGGCTGGACCCTACTACTCATGAGAACTCTCTAACTATCTCCCGGGAAATATTGGTGGCTTCTATCATGGCGGGGTACCCGATCAACATCGGGAATGTTATGTTTAAGGTGATCACAAGGGTGGTAAATGAAGGTGAATCCTACCCCTTCCCAAATTTCCTGACAATGTACTTTGAGGACCAAGATGTGGAGAAAATGAAGTTTGATGTGAAGGTAAAGCCAAATATGCCTTTCTCCTGGTACGGCCTCAAGGGTGATGACAACCCAAAAGGCAAAGATCCTAAAGCCAAAGCCACTACTTCTACTGGCCAGTCTGAAGAGCTAGTAGTAGTAGTAGCTTCTTCTCAGCCTCCCATAGCTACACCAGACATTGCCCCAGGATCCTCTATAGCCACTGCTCCAGATATCCCTTCATCCTCAGCTTACCCATTGACTGCCCACCGTTTGAGCCAAACCCTTGCCAGTATCAACAACTAGATGCAGGCAACTACTTCTAAGCTGTCTGTGCTTTCTAGCTCGGTGGAAGCCCAGTCCGTACCCCCACAGTCACAGGTTCCAGCCTCAGTGGAGGAGACTCTTAAGGAACTTCTGGACAATCAGAAGAAGCTCCTGGAGAACCAGCAATTGATATTAGAGGTTGTAGGTACTCATAGGAAAGCATTGAAAGAGCTGACTAAGGAAACAAAGAAGCTGAGAAAGACTCGAGCACTAAAGGAGTCTGTGAAGGAGTTGAGGGAAGAAGTGGAAAAGATGAAGGCTGTTGATCATTTGCCATTGGAGCTGCTGTTGCATGAGCAGCCTCCAGCAACTCAGACTAAGCCAGAGTAGGAGCAGGAGATAGAGAGGGCACCGAAGAGGAGGAGAGTGATCCCACAGACGGCTGACGCAGTGATAGAGTTGGAGGACCCGCAAGGAGGTTCCTCTAGCCAGCCTCAGGTCTCAGAGCAGCCTCAGGTCTTAGAGCAGCCACAGGTCACAGTGTAGGCATAGGTTACAGAGGTCAAGTCACAGGTTCCCGAGCAGTCCCAGGACCCGGGGACCCAGGCTCATGATCCCATGCAGATCCAGGACCAATAGGGAGTTTTCTTTACTCTCTATCTTTTCTTGAGCTATTTTTGGTTAGTTAGCATTGAGGACAATTCTAGCTTTCATTTGAGGGGGTAGCCCTATTTTGATGATATTGGGTTGTAAATATGATACTATTTTCATTTTATTATGTTTTTTCACTTTTGGTATGTATATAATTTTACCAGTTTATTTTACTTTTCGTACTTGCAACCTTGGTCTGTATATAAAGTTACTTTCTGATGTATATATTCATTCCATCTTATGTATATTCGTCTAAATCCCCTATTGTACATATTCATTTTACTTTCTGCATTTTCTTTCATAGCTTCTTACTTCATTTTCGTAGCTTCTTATTTTGAGTTTTGCATGCAATAAGCCTTTGGTTTTTTTAATGTCACGGTTCTTTCCAAAGGTGGAATTTGTGTGAACCGGGTGGCTCTTCCCGATGATGGATAGCATGAAAACCTTCTTAAGGGTTTGAGTTTATTTTCTTTTTGTTTTGTGTAAATAGTAGCTAATGAGTAATAGTGCCTCAAGCAAAACTTCACTTGGGCCTAACACCTTTGCCTTTGATCTTATGGTCAAAAATAAATTGGTGTGTATAGGATGGTGACAGTTGTGACCTTGAGACTCTTGTATTGGCCGATAATCATCAAATGATTTTTCGGGGACCATTTGTGATGCTCGAATCTTACCTAAGGTTGTTGTGGGCCCCTGACTCTATCTCTTTAGCAATCCTATAGCTTGTGTGGTGAGAATTTGAATTGCAAGTCCAAGTCCCGTGCCATTAGTTTAGAACTTGCCCTGAATATTTGTCGACGCGAAATCTTAAGTGTAGTTTGACTTGAGAAGTGATTATAGGCTCTCCTTGATCCAAATGACATCTTGAAAACATCCATAGCCTACCAATAATAATATCCCTAGTGAACCCTTTTGAGCCATAGCCCTTTTTCTTTCAAAGACCATGATACAAGCCTTTACCCGTTCTAAAAATACCCTCTCGTGGCACCTAATCTTTCCTTAGCACAAGGCAAGAGCATAAGTTTGGGGGGAGTGACAAGGAATGCAACAAAGTGGTAAAAGGTACAAAATGAAAAAAGGAAAGGCACAAAGAAAAAAGAAAGAAAATAAAAAAGTCAAAAAGAATGAATAATGTAGAAGAAATGAAGGGATTAAATAAAAGTAAAAAGATGAAAGGTGTGGAAAGTTTAGAAAGGAGAAAAATGTTTGAAATGAACAAGAAAGAGTGACAGTGTGTCTCTCTAACCCCTAAGAAAGAAGTAAATGACTCAAAAAGTCAAGAGAATGTGTGCCAAAATGAAGAAATGAAGTGCTCAAGGGAAGATGAAACCTACTTAGACCAAATATTTCCTACCCTGAACCGAAAGCCTTCACAATATCTCCACAAAAGTCATATATGATCTTGAGTTGAATGAAGCTTACATTAGTGGTGACTCACATAAGGGGTAAGCTTATGGTACTTAGAGTCGGACTTGTGAACTTTCTTTGAAAGAGATGAGTGTGTTTTCCACAATCCTCGTTCTGAATGCTACAACCTAAAAGTGAGGTTTACTTATGGAGAGTTGAGGAGTATGAGTTTGGGTTCCACAATGACCAAAGTATTAGAAAGAGTTTCCTTGATGAGTTGAGTCAACTCTTGATGCTCTTGTGTCGCACTAAAACCATGGTGCTTAAAAGGCTGAATGTTGTTAATGATTCATTTGATTTGAGGGTAATTGTTAGTCCCAATTGATGCTATATGAGGTCACTTCAGGTCAGCTGAATTTTCTTGGTTTGATTCTTAAAGAGGTGGGAATTACTTTGTTTGCTTGAGGACAAGCAAAAGCTTAAGTTTGGGGGAGTTGATAACTAGCGATTGTAGTCTATTTTATACTCCTTTTTGCTTGAATTTTGGAGTAAAAATGTATACAAGTAATCCCGAAAGCTTACATGTTGTGCTTGTTTGCAGGGTTTGGTCAAAAAAAGTACAAGTAGTCAAAACCAGCTCAAAAAGGAGTGAATCATGCACAAGTACCAAGAACAAGTCAAGGCACTGTTGTAGCATAAAATCCACTACAGCTGCAACAGACCCACCACGGCCACAGTCCATTTAGTGCGGTCCACGGTGGAAAAGATCAGAGAGATGCACTTTTAGAAGCTCAAGCACTGCGGTCCGCAGTAGATTCTTCGCGGCCGCAGTAGCCTCTTCGCGACCGCAATCCATTTTATGTGGTCCGCTGAGAGGGGATTAAGAGAGTTGGGAGTTTTGAAGTTGGAAGCCATTGCGGTCTGCGGTCCATTTTTGTGCGGACCGCAGTGAAGCCACCGCGGTTGTGGTGCATTTTATGCGATCTACGGTGGCCAGATTCAAAGACTGAGCAATGGAGCTAAAAAGCCTCACTGCGGCCGCGGTGCATTTTTCATGGTCCGCGGTACCTCCGTCAGGGGTATTTTTGTCCAGAAAATTTGTCCTTGTATAAATACTTCTTTTTCATATTTTTAGGGTATCTTTATCTTAGCAGAGCACGTGAACGGCGGTTTTAGTCCATTTTGAGTAATTTGTAGCTAGATTAACACTGAATCTTCAATATCTTAGTTTGTAATCATATTATATGGGTTATTCTTCATCTAAATCTCTTATTTCTTTCATTATTATGAGTAGCTAGACCCATTAGCTAGGGTTGTGGCTCAACCCTAGTGTGGGTATTTTATGGGTCTTTTGTTTTAAGGCTTAGGTGTTTATGGGTATTTGATATTTGGACTGATTTGTGTTTTCCATGTTGAATTAGTGGTTGCAAACACTAATTTGTGCCTTTTTGACTTGGGTTCTTCTTGAGAAAGAGATCTTGAGTCTAGGAAAATCAGTCCAACAAGGAATTGTGGTGTAATCAAGAGATTGATAGCCCCAATTAAAGGGTTAAACCTAGAGATAGTAATACCCGACTTGAGCCTATATTGCTTGCACAATTTTGACACCCAATTGGTCTTGAGAAAGTCAATTAGGACAAAGTCACTCAAGCTACCGAGAGGTATAGAGTGAGTAGTTCGTGCATTGTCTGTATCACAATTCCCAGTATAACAACTTTACCTTAGGCTTTATAACAAGTCAAGTATTCACCTAGGAGAAAGTCACTTCCCTAGTGCCTCTTTAACCATTTAGAAAACCTTACAAGCATTCATACTTAGTTTAATTTCGCATATCATTAGTATAAAATTAGAAGTAACAAACAAATAAATATGATTGGAAGTGTAATTAAGAGCACTACGCACTGCTAATTTAGATAGGAATGCAAATCCCAAACATTCTAGCTCCTTGTGGATTCGATCCCGACCTTCTCGGTTAAAAGCTGCATCGACCACTCTTGCCACTTGTAATGGTATAGGGTTGGACCCGATCACACGACCATGCTTATGTGGCGCCAGAGTAGTACCATCGAGGTAGGGTTGTCCCACGAGGTAGGATTGTCCCATGAAGCAGGGTTGTCCCATGAGGCAGAGCTGTCCCACGGGGTCTTGGGAGCCGGGGAGGAGCTGGTCCCCAGCAAGGGGGAGTTGAGGCACATGTTGAGGTTGTTGGAGTTGATCTGTCGGTGACCTCCATGAGTCAGGCGAGCATCACAGCAGCATGCCGTCATACAGCCTTCAGTTGCAGCTCACTCCATGGACTTCATAGGTGACCTCGTCAGATTCATTGTGGATCATAGGCACGAGCATTACCGAAGAGGATTGAGATCAGTACTTTCCAGGCCCATCAACCGCTGCTGAGGATCAACCGACCCGAGATGTGGATAGTGGGCGCCGGCTGAGTTTTGGCTCAACATCGAGGGATGCATGGGACCTTTCACAGGCACAGGTATGTTTGTATTACTATTAAATTCAAATTTATTTTATCTCATTGATTAGAAATAAATAACTTTATAATTTTCTTATTAAGGCTTCATCCTCGCCCATCGGGGAGGCCACTTTGTGCAATGCTGACCTGGCTGCGATGGATGATTATATTCAGGAGCCTGACGAGACCATCTTAAGAAAATTTAAATTTTTGTGACTTAACACGTACATTACTAATATATATTTTTATATACTGAGCTGACTTATTCTTCTGTAGGTTACTACTGGACCGACAACCCCTTCTATTGATCCGGTCAATACTACTAACAATCATGTTGCAGCGCATCATGCGATAAAGAGGCGACGTGATGAGGATGATTCCGATAGTGTAGCTGGGCGGGATGGGATGCGCATCAGCCCAGCAGCTGCATTGAAGCACACAGGTTGTGGGACACATTGATTTTTTTTTTTTGTATTTTATGTAAATATTGTTTTATGTAAATAATAGCAACAATTTTCATTGTTTACATTATATGCGCATTATGTTTTTATTTCCACGATTCTTCTTTATTTTAATACTACAACACATATACGAACATCGCAACTTAACATAATTTAAATTCAGTACAACTAATGAAAATACATGACACGGAAAATATAAAGATAAAGTACTACACTCAACACATGCATGTCATTGTTTAGTCACTACCGCCTAGTATTCTCTGCTCCAACCACTTAAATTTTTCTTCTAGCTTATTTTTTTCTTCTTCTGCCTCTTTTAGTTTCTCCTGCAATGCCGCAATTTCTCGTTTTATTTTAGACTCACGGCATCGGTATTCATAGTTCATATTCCAAATATACTACAAAGATTTTTTATAGCATTCCTTCTCAATGGGTTCATCATACCGTTCCTCAAAATCGCAATAATTTATGTCATTTTCTCCAAACCTGTTTACACACATCCAGTATCTAGGCCCAACATGACCATCGAACCAACATGAGTTCCTCATACAACATTTGCCACAATAGCACATTGGTTGGTCATTGCGTCCAAAGATTTGTTAATAAAAAAAACCCTGCTTTAATGGAAAGTTTTTCTATTTGTTTTGGTTAAGTGCAGATAATAATTAAAATGCGCTAGTTATTTATAGGCAAGGCAACACACATGACGTAGTATTTAACCGCGATGTGCTTCACGTGATAAAGATTCTTTCGGATACAATACAGCTTTTTGCAGGCGTGTAGCTTTTCAGGTCGACAAGAATACACAAATAACGTAGTATTTAACCGTGCCATGCTTTGCATGCTAAAGATTCTTTCGGATACAATACAACTTTTTGCAGGCGTGCAGCTTTTCAGGTCAACAAGATAACACACATAACGTAGTATTTAACCGCGCTATGCTTTGTGTGTTAAAGATTCTTTCGGATGCAATACAACTTTTTCCAGGCGTGCAGCTTTTCAGGTCGACAAGACAACACACATAACATAGTATTTAACCACGATATCCTATTCCTATTCCGACAGTGTAGTTTTCTAATAATTTTAGATTGAAATTCGAAAGTCAACGTAATATGTTTGGTTTGTTACTCCAATACTATTTTTGAAAACATGAATGGGAGGGAGAAATTCATTAATTTACTCCACTGAAAATGTTAAATATCAATAAGATTTAACAACAATGTAAATATAATTTTATTTGAAATATTTTGGAACATAAACAAGTACATACACTTATTACAACCACATTACGAAAACAAAATACTACGTGTATCCTTGATAGTTGGGCACATTAGATGAACTTCTACCAGGAGTTGGATTACCATCGCCACCCAAACCAGCTGAAGGACATTTTCGATGGGCGTGTCCTGTTTGCGAGCATATACCACATTTGCGCGCATAAACGGTATCACCAACATACATTTGGTTCCATATACACATTCTTTTCTGCACCTGTCGCTGATGCAAAAACTCCTTGTTACACACCATTTTAAATGGTTTCGGTGGCCAATAATGCTCAGCACCCACTGGCTGCAACCGTCCACTATAGGTGTTTAAGAATGCAGCAACACTATATTGTTTATCAACGTAGTTGGTTGACCCTAAACCTATATGTTGAAAGCACCTGATGGCATGTGAGCACGGCATGTGGTAGATGGACCATTTCCCACAAGAGCATAACCTTCTAGATTCATTTATGGTGTGTACATTATTTCCCCGGTTTTTATGGATAGCGGTGCGAACTTTAAAAATATTTCGGTCGTGATCATACTGTAAAAATAAATGTCAATGTGCTCGCCGCCTGTATTTCTCAAATCTCTTTTTTGGTAGTGGCATAAATTCAACACCCATTTCCATTAATGACGTTGCAGCTGCAGCCCTGTTCAACAAACCTCTTCGCCACATGCTTGAATGACATCCACACTATGGCAGTGACAGGCAATCCTCGTGAAGACTTCAATAACCCGTTGAAAGACTCTAATACATTTGTAGTCAGAATTCCCCATTTTCTGCTACCATCCGCATGCAAAGTCCACTTTTCAGGCTTATCTCGTAGTAACCAACGATACGCTGCCTCGTCTTCCTGCCTGATAGATTCCATGTGCCTCCGGAATTTATGCTCTTGGTGATCTGTTGCAGCCATTCACATCAAATCATGCAGATCCTTGTTGGGATGTGCCTTCTAAAAATTGGCCTTTAGGTGCCTCACACAGTAACAGTGGTAGGTATACGGTTCTTGCCATGCAGGCAAATATCTACAAAACTTAAAATACCACCATGCCAATCAGATATTAGACAAATACCAGAACGTTGTTTGACAACGTGCTCTTTCAAGTGGTTCAAAAATAGTGTCCACATCTCTTGTCTTTCATTGGCACAAATAGAAAAAGCTAAAGGAAATATTTGTCCATTAGCATCTACTGCAACGACGATCAACGGCTTAATATCATACTTTCCATAGACATGAGTGTCGTCTATGGATATTACTGGCCGGCAATGCAAAAAATCATCAATTGCTGGTTTAAATGCCCAGAACACGTATTTGAATATATATCTGGTATTCCCGTCTGATCAAGTTTCCATTCAACAACGGTCTCAAGGTTAAAGTGTTGCAATGAGGCCATGTATCTGGGTAGAGATGCAAATGACTTATCCTAGTTACCATAAACAATTTCAAACATACGTTTGCGCCCGAGAAACGCCTTTCTTTTGGTAATAGTATGGCAATATTCCTGGTGGACGAATGTAATGCACTCTTTGATCTTGTACCTTATAATGTGCGAAATCAGGACAAGAGAAATCAAGTCAACATCCAAGTTGAAGTGATTCCTATTGAATGTGTCCATTTCACAAGTGCGGGTGCCAATGTATTTACCCACTTTCCACATACATGTTTTCTTCTTGCTCACAGGCAGCATCCAATGACAACCCGTAAACCATCTACGGCAAACAACCTTGTATACATCCGAACATGGCTCCCATACGATCATCTCACGACACTCTTTTACGCTGTACATTTTCGCCGCCCTGCTTAGGCGCGCTTTATCAGGAAAAAGCATGCCCTTTGCCAATACTGTTAGTCTAGACACATCCTATATTGCTGTCCAAATTTCGTCGAAATCCCTTGTGAGGGCATCCACATCCGACATACTTGGCAAATGATCAAGGTAGGGAATATGCCTTGAATGAAATGGCACGTGGAACTCGTACACTCTTGGTCTAACGAGGGGTGGAGCATGCTCCCTCGTCAAATCAGGTCCATCATTCTCTTCCTCCTCATCACCACCCTCATCAGGGAAGGGTGTGTCATCTTCGGACTCATCGGCATTGTTTTTTAATCACTGTTCTCTTCGTGACTCTATGCATCTGCCAGATCCCGATTAAATATGTCGTCTTCGGGCAATTGAGTTAGGACAGGTGGTTCAACTTGCTCATTTTCACTGCACAAACAACAAAATAATAAGCTACTCAAATTGATAAATACTTTACATATAGCTTTAACTTACAAGTTGTAATGTATTGACATTCCATGATGGATATTATCCTGTTGGTGATGACTCTCGTATGGACCAGATCCAATACACCAAAACTATGCATATTTCAACTAGCGTGGGTTCATAACTTGTAAAATTCATATCTGGACGGTACCCCCTGTGGAATATATGAGTGTTAATACAAATTCAATACAATAAAAATAAACATCGTAACACAAAGGAAAATTGAAGTTTACCACTCGTCTTGCAGATTATGTAAAGTAGGAGAGAATTATTCCCTCGCTCCCCATTCGCCATTTAAATGAGGCTAAACTCTTTCAGTCGAAACCTGTTCGGCAAAAACTGCTTCAGAATAACCACCCGATGATTGAGGGTTATCCCTGCTTTACGCAACCTCATTATTGCGAACGTCTTCAACATTCACGTATATTTCCAACATTTTTATCAAAATAAATTCCCGGTATTCATTCGGAGTCCTCAAAAAATCACTCAAAGTTTCATTATCCTCGATGTTAAACTCAGTGTAACAAGCAACCCCTTGCGGAGTGACAGAATACGGATATCTTTCGGTTACTCTAAGGTTCACCGAACGTTTGCTCACACTCATTTTATTACACAACAAGGATACCAATCTATCGTACTCCATAGTAAGTGGCAACTTAACATGACTCTGTGAAGATAAACTATAGCTCACTGAGTTATTCGTCACCACAACCTCACCCCCCAATATAATAAAATCTTTACTTTTTGCTTTTCAGACATTATGACAAAATGCTTGAGAATTTAACTAGAAGAAAAATTTAATAGGAGTAGAGAATATTTCTGAATGGATTTTTGCAAAATCCTTAACGCCTTTAAATAAGGCAATACCCAATTCGGGGGGTTGAATTTTTTGAGGTATAGCGCCCTTTAAAAGAGTGCTATACCCATTTGAATTATTATTATGTTAGTTAAGCGCAGAAGAGTTATTGGTGGGCCCACAAAATATGTATATCGCCTTTTATAAAGGAGCTACACCTGGCAGTCTTGTTAAAGTCAGACATAGCGCCTTTATGAAAGGCGTTATACATATAGCGCCCTTTTAAAAGGTGTTATACCTAAATATCTAAAACGGGCGTTAAGGTATAGCGCCCTTTAAAATGTTGTTAAGTGCAAACACTTGAAGGAAATAATTTTATATTTTAAATGAGAGTAAGGGGCATATTCGAAGAGCTAAAATTCAATTTGTGGTGAAAAAACCTAGGACTGTACTGTACCGTACTGCCGGGCAAGTATAGAGCTACTTTAGAAACGTAAATAACCATTACCGTATCATGCAGCATGATGCAACTGTCATTTGCTTATTCACCTATTACAGTCAATCCTCTTTATAACTCGTTTGTTCAGATATTTTTAAACTTTTATAGTGAATAACTGTTATATATCTATAACAACATTTGACGTTTAAATAATTTTTGACTGTTATGAATAAAGAGTATCCAAAAATTAATTATTTACCTTTTTTCATGTTACATAAAGAAAATTACTCAAATTTAAAATCTCAAAAGATATGCATATTTTACAAGTTAAATATTGAAGAAAGCTAATACAACAACAACAACAACAACAACAACAACAACAACGACCCAGTATAGTCCCACAAATGGGGTCTGGAGAGGGTTGTGTGTACGCAGACCTTATCGCTACCCCGATGGGGTAGAAAGGCTATTTCCAATAGACCCTCAGCTCAAGAAGACGAAAAGACAAAAAGAGAAAATATATCAGTACCATCATGAAAATAATAACACAACATAAGAATCAGTGAATAGATTAAAGACAAAAATAATGTCCGGCACTATGAAAACGGAAGAGTAGTGTAAACACGGCACTAAAGAAAGCTAATACATTATTAATAAATTTATAACTAAAAATATAAAGATTTAAACTCTAAAGCATGCATTTTAAGGCTGCCTAAAAAATCAATTTTTCAAGATTGATGGAAGAACTTTGTAATTGTAGCTTGTTTCATATATTTCATTCTCTTACTAGCGATATAACGCTTGGATTGGCGAAGATTCGTTCCCCAAATTTTCAGCAAAAAGATATCTAATAGTTTTTCCTTAAACTCCATCTAAGAGCTTAAAAGTTAAATTTTCTATCTAAATATCTTTTGAAAATTGTCCAATAAAAAAGATATTATGTACAGATCTTCAAATCTTATATCTTATGCAAGATAGAAATATTATTTAATGGAAAAGATTATGTGCATATTTTTAGAATTATTATTAGTAATCTTAAAGATTCTATATGGTTGTTATAGAGGGGTAATTTTACAAAGAGTGTTCTACTATAAATATGGCTATTATTGTTATGGGTAACAAGCTGTTATAGAGAGGTAAAATATAATTTAAAAAATCGATTATAAGAAAAACTTGGTTTTTATAGTGAATGACTGTTATATAGGAATATTGTTATAGAGGGATCTGACTGTATTTGTTTGGGGGGGTGTCTAAGGACTTTTTTGAGTAGCAAATACAATTAGTTTCACCCGACCTATCAATTCTATATTTTTCCCTTTTTAGAACGTGGATAGAAATGGTTGCTCCCTCCGGTTCACAATAAGTGACCAGTTTATTTCTTCATTTTGGTTCAAAATAAGTGTCCAGTTAGGTAATCAAAAAAATTCAATTTGTTTCTACTCCTTTACCCTTATTTGCATATCCCTAAAAAGTTTTCGCAGTCCTCACTATAACTATGTGACCAATATTTAATAAGGTTGGTTTAGTCATATTAGGTATTTTTGTATAGGATTTAGCATTTTCTCAATGGGCGTGCTAAAAGGAAACTGATCATTTATTGTGAACCGAAGGGAGTATTAATTAGTGCTTCTATAGTTCTATATTGTGTTTAATTTCTTCCTCTTCCAAAATTCAGTAGGAAGAGTATGGCTCGTGATCTGGATCAAGTGAGGTGCATCAAAGACGAGAAAGGCAGAGTATTGACGGAAGACTCCCAGATTAAGCATAAATGGCAGGCGTACTTTCATGAACTTCTGAATGAAGAGGGGAGCAGTAGCATCGTGCTAAGGGAGTTGGGACACTCCAAGAATCATCATGACTTTGGGTACTGTATGCGTATCAAGGTTGAGGAGGTAGTGAAAGCTGTGGGTAAGATGATTCGGGGCAAAGCGAGAGGACCAGACGAGATTCCAGTAGAATTGTGGAGGTACGTGGGTAGAGCGGGCTTAGAATGGCTGACTGAGTTGTTTAATATTATTTTCAAAACGAAGAGGATGTCAGATGAGTGGAGGTGTAGTTTGTTGATTCCACTGTTTAAGAACAAAGGCAATATCCAGAATTGTAACAATTATAGGGTCATCAAGTTGCTAAGCCATACCATGAAATTTGGGAGAGGGTGGTGGAAGGGAGGGTGAGGAGGGCGGTATCTATTTCTGAAAATCAGTTCAGATTCATGCCGGGACGTTCTACTATGGAAGCTATCCACCTGATAAGGAGGTTGGTGGAAAAATACAGGGAGAGAAAGAGGGATTTGCACATTGTGTTTATTGACCTAGAAAAGGCGTATGACAGGGTCCCTAGGGACGTTCTTTGGCGGTGCCTGGAAGTGAAAGGGGTGTCGGTAGCATACATTGAATCGATAAAGGATATGTATGATGGAGCTAAGACTCAGGTCAAGACTGCGGGAGGTGACACCGAGCTTTTTCCGGTGATTATGGGGTTACACCAAGGATATGCGCTTAGCCCTTTCTTATTTGCTCTGACGATGGATGCCTTGACACACCATAATCAATGGGAGGTGCCACGGTGTATGTTGTTCGTTGATGATATAGTTTTGATCGATGAGTCGCGCAGCGGTGTTAATGAGAGATTGGAGGTGTGGAGGCAGGCTCTGGAGTCCAAAGGTTTCAAGTTAAGTAGGACCAAGACGGAATATCTGGAGTGTAAGTTCAGCGGAGTGTCGGGGGAAGCGGACAGGGTGGTGAGGCTCGACTCGCAAGTCATCCCCAAGAGAGAAAGTTTCAAGTACATAGGGTCTATTATCCAGGGTGATGGGGAGATCGACGGGGATGTCACGCACCGCATTGGGGTGGGGTGGATGAAATAACGGTTAGCATCTGGAGTCCTGTGTGACAAGAGGGTACCATTGAAACTCAAAGGTAAGTTTTACAGAGCGGTGGTTAGGCCGGCTATGTTATATGGGGCTGAGTGTTGGCCAGTTAAGAATTAACATATCCAGAAGATGAATGTAGCCGAGATGAGGATGTTAAGATGGATGTGCAGGCATACTAAACTGGATAAGATAAGGAATGAAGTTATTAGGGAGAAGGTGGGCGTTGCTCCTGTGGACGAAAAGATGCGGGAAGCGAGGCCTAGGTGGTTTGGACACGTGTGGAGGAGAACCATAGATTCCCCGGTTAGGAGGTGCGAGCGGTTGGCTTTGGCAGGTACGAGAAGAGGTAGAGGGCGTCCTAAGAAGAATTGGGGAGAGGTGATCAGGCAAGACATGGCGCAACTCGAGATTTCCGAGGACATGGCTCTTGATAGGAAAGCGTGGAGGTCAAGCATTAGGGTTGTAGGCTAGGGGTAATTCATAGTTTTTCCCTCTTTGTACAGGGTAGTCTGATAGAGTTATGCCTAGGTCTGCTAGCGGTATATGTTATGTTCACACTATTTTGTTATTTTGCATATGATTTTATTATTACACTCCCTTTCATCTATTTGGTCTATTTTAAGATATTATTATCACTTCTCTTGCTTTTTTGTTGTTACCTATCTTTCTTTTCGTGTCTTTTTGAAATTATTATATCTCCTGTTGAGCCGAAGGTCTCCAGGAAACAGTCTCTCTATCCTTCCGGGGTAGGGGTAAGGTCTGCGTACATCCTACCCTCCCCAAATCCCACTGGGTATGTTGTTGTTCCAAAATTTAGTAGGAAAAAGGAATCATGAAAAAAGTTGCTCCAAGTGGCCCCGTGTGTTGGATTAGTCTTTGTCCTAAATATCGAGACAAGGGAACTGGAGCAGTGGCACCCTGAAAGGGTTTTGGAACTTGTACATAATAAGTTTCTGTCCCAGAGTTAGATTTAGATCCATGCCAGACTATATCTTGCTTTCCATTTTCCGTTAAAGCAATTCCTCTTTAATATTCAATCACGTACATCATAGAACTAACCCGAATTAATTTGGAATGAAAACTAAAGATCGATTCAACATTTCTTCCATCAAGAAATATATATTGCATTGGATACGTTTGACAAAGTTATTTGATTTCTTGAATGGTATTTGAATCTTTGATAAAGTACTCTAGCATTAGCCATTTAGAAGTTATGTTTAATTAAATCATCACAATATAGATTGAATCCAATTGGATGCACGATTGGTCACTCACAACGGTAACAGAGAAAAGAAGTAGCAACAGCTTATAAATAGTAGTAGGAATTTCTAGGTACAAAAGTGATGCAATTCAAGAGGAGGAGTGGAATAGTTTGTAGAGAGAATTTTGGAGGCAACAATTGCATTAGCATACTCAGTGTAATGAACTCCATCCCAGCTGATATATGCAGAGCCTTCCTCACACAAACTATACCCACTTTGGCGACACGTTATATTGGAATTATAGTTGTAGGGCGGACCACCAAAACCACAGCACACCATCAATGGATTTTGAATACCTATTATCAAAGACGAAATCAGAGATTGCAAATTTAGTAGAAAAATATATTCTTTAAATATGTTGGAGTACTATTCTACTATATGTATAGTTCAAATAGAGTTGTACGGATACTACATCAACCAATACTTGTTATGCATATGCAACTTAAGAGTGTCAAAGAGGCGAATTGAGCTACATTTAGGCGTACGGTCAAATCGATCAATGGCATGGGTTGAATAAAAATATTTTTCATTTGTTATAATCCAATCCATCCAACTTAAAATATTTTCAATTTGTTTATTTATTTACATACCAAATCAACTACTAAGAGCTTTTTCTTTATATATCATGACATAATCACGCACATGAAACTCAAAAAAAGCACATTTTCAATGTTTTGATAAGTTTCCTCCAAAGTATTTGGGCTATATATGGAGCTCAAATTAGCCCAAGCTTTAAAATGGGTTACTTGGGCTATAGCCATACTGATTCGTCAGTGAATATGTGCCCAGCCAAATCCGTTTAAATTTTGGCCCAATTATATTTTCATGCTCTAAATTTGACGTACAATTCATAATTAGGACTACTCAAAAAGTTGCGTGTTGTGCAACAATAATTAATACGTAGAAATCTTCAGTTAAGCTCACCATAAGCGCTCGAATGGGCGATGAGGTCATACTTGATGGCATAAATATCCACATACACAATGGTTGCGTCCTTCATTTGGAGCCTCAGCTGTTCACAAAGAGCGCGCAACTGATTGTTAAATGTTTCCGCAGCTTCGTTCATAGACTTAATGCATCCATAATCATCCAAATCTTTCAAATTACTAGCATTTCTTGTCGCAAGCTTCTGTGGCAAACAACCCAAGGGTCCCGTGTTATGAATCCAGAAATTCTTCCCACCACGATTGTATATGCCCTGTATTTGTTAATTTGTGTTAATTAATGGTGAAGGTGATTATTCAACATCTCAATATACTGCGCTTAACGTACATGAGGCATAAGAAAAGGGAAAAGGGTCAAATTTTCCTCTATACTCTTTGAAATTGGAAGATTTTGCCTTTCATTAGACTTTTGATCTCATATTAAGGAGTCCACCATTAGGAAAAAGTCTCATTTTTATCCTTGATCTCTAACGGAGCTCCAATTTGAGAGTAATTTTGAATTTTAATAAAAAAGTTAAGGGGTAAATTTAGACTTTTTAATGAAAATTTGAACACGTGGAGTCCACCAACTTTATGTTAATTGAAAGGGAAAATATGAGACCATTTGCAAATTATTGATTGGACAAATTAGGTGTAGCGTAGAAAAACAATGAGCATAATTTGGATGTTAGTCACAAATTTGGACCTTTACCCTAAGGAAAAAAGACTCACCCAAACTGCAGCTTGAATCTCAGATATGAAAGAAGGGATCTTTTCGAGAACTTGAGAAACTTTTGAAAGGTACGAGAATTCATTTGCAATATCATTCTGTCCTATGTCTATCATGTAAATTGCATTCTTGAAATCGTCCTCAGCCAAGTCTTTCAGACCTTGTCCAATTAAAAGTTGAAAAATTAGCATATTAATTGAGGCTAAGGGGAGTGAATACGTAAACATTAATATATACTGCTATTTAATTACCTATGGATTGTAACTGAAGGGACCGCGCTTTGAACCTTATAAATTGAAGAACTTGAGTACTCAGAGTAAATAAAGCATTTTTGGGGAGTATAGTTGCACCTCCTATTGCAAAATTTTCTCCGTTCTTAAAATTTGGTCTTACAGATTCCAGATATGCATTCAAATAACTCATGTTCAGACTTTCACCTGCAAGCATGTATCACACCAAAGAAAGTTAATTAGTTAGCATTTGCCATTGAATGTTTTGAGTAATTATTTCGGGTAGTATTTTAATTTATTAATAACCACATTACTCTCTCATTCACGCTGAGCCAAGGAGCCTTAGGGGCTTGAATATAAATATGTATCCTATCCATGAGTGTCTAATTCATGATAGAGATATAGCTTCCGTGACAATACTAAAGTTTAAATTTTGAATATATTACATAACACTCTTATAGACATTTGACAAATAAAACACTAATATTCACCCCTATGCAGTTGAAGTGATTATAAAACCATTTGTTAGTAAAAACTTAGCTTGCAGGCTGCATATAATGGGGTCGTAAATTGACAGTACCGTGGGTGGCAGCACCGAGATAAAGTTCACGGGCTCGACTAAAAAAATACTCGTTTAAGTAAATATAGTACGGCGGCAGAGGTAAGAATCTTTCACCTCATTCAATATTGAATGAATCTTTCTCTTTATTTATATTTACTATCATTTATGGTTATTTAATACTTGATACTTTATGCACGTTATTACATTCGACACATTTATTGCTTGCACATTAATTACATTTCTTCATTGCTCACATCTTTGTACTGTCAACCCAAGATCTGAAGTTATTAGCTTTAACTAGGATTAATTAGTTTAACCAAAGATTATCCTCTCTTGATCAAACAAGTATTTCCTGAAAAGATCAAAGTATTTTAACTTTAAAAGAAATTCCAGCAGTATCTCTTGAATGAGTTGATCAAAACTATTCTAAGAAAGCTGACGGATATTGATTGTTTACCTACTTGGTATACACTTTCACGGGTTAAAAGAGTGCTTGTGAAGAGTGACGTGAAAAACTCCACATAAGTGTTACTCCTCTCCGTCCTAATACATGTGATGATATTTGACTGGGAAGACGTTTATAAAAGAAAAAAATAACATTCGAAACTTGTAATCTTACAAAATTTAAAAATATTCTTGTGATTATAAACAATTTCATTAAGGGTAAAAAATTATATTATTATCAAATAAAAAAGTATGGTTCTTTTTAGGACTAACTAAAAAGAAAAGGGTATCACATAAATTATTTTGGGACAGAAATCAAATATTGGTTTACTAGTTGCATATATCAGAGACATTTTTATTGGAAGCAAGTAACTTTGATGTTGGAAAAGAATAATATATTTTTATATTTGAAAATAATTTAACTTTTAAACTCTTTATTTCGCACTTAGTGAGAAACTTTTACCTATACACAAATGTTATGATATGTTTAAAGCATAAATTCAAAATAACTTTTGTTCTTTCTTAAAATCCAATTTAAGCTACCTTAGATAAATTGGATTTTCAGGAACTAACAAGTTTTACAAAAAAGAGCAAGAAGGGCTTACAAAGAAAGTCAAGAATTAATCGTCCATCACATAATCTATCAGATGGATGATCATGAAAAAAGGAACGACCATCTGGATATCCAAATCTGATTCCATGGGCAGCACAATAACCGCCTGTGTCTGAGTTTGAGTCTCCAAAATTGAAGATCACCATATTTCTGCTACACTCACAAACAACAACGTTGGCCAGTTGAGAGATGCACAACAACATCGAAAAACAAGCAAGTAATACAAACGTAGAATTTGTTCTACTACTAGTTTTCATCTTCATATATACTTGCTCCGTTCTTTTATAACTGAGTATATTACACATCTTATGATATATAGAAAAATCAAGGACCTAGGACACACAAATGAGATTAAATTACTTGAATATTTTCACAAGAAGTGGAGCAATGGGTGGAGTAAGAGAGCACTTCACATATAATGGGAATATATAGTTGAGTTATGGTCTTATTTTCATCTTCATATATACTTGCTCCGTTCTTTTATAACTGAGTATATTACACATCTTATGATATATAGAAAAATTAAGGACCTAGGACACACAAATGAGATTAAATTACTTGAATATTTTCACAAGAAGTGGAGTGGAGTAAGAGAGCACTTCACATATAATGGGAATATATAGTTGAGTTATGGTCTTTTTTTTTCTTTTCTTTTTTTTTTACAACTGTTGAGGAGAATCATAATTGACAGAATAATGATTTTAAATTGAAATTGTCCACTTGCGTTCACGAGATTGCATAGCGAATTGTTACACAATTTCCTAGATAATTAACCAATTCGTGGAGAAGTGGACAATTCCACTAAAATCTATGAGTGGTTGCCACTGGTATTAATTAGAATTTCAAACGCATTTAAATTTTTTCCTCAAGAAGTCTGAAATCTCAATGATGGATTTGAGTATTAACTTGCAACAATAACAATTTTTTGCATGAAGTTTCTTTAATACGCAAATTTGTTGCAAGGTATAAATACTTCCATTATTTGATAAACGATTGAGAATTTAATCAAGAATAGAAATACTATCTTATATAGAGCTAATGCATAAGTGATATTAGGCTATATAGATGATATTTATACTTTAATATTACCATGCTTTATTGTTGTTTTATAGGCAAATTGCCAACAAAATGCTCTAAATGGTGTTCTTTTGTTTCGCAGGGAATATTCTAAGTGAGGAAGCACCACGGAGTGTTTTGGAGGCAATAATGTGAAGAAAAAACGCCCACTCAAGAAGTACCCGAGCACAAAGAAGCAAGAAAATGGACTGAGCAAAATCCACCGCGACCGCGGTGGAACCGCGGCAGATCAAGCGTCAAGGCAGAATGCTCAGCGTTCATCGCGGTCGAGCCGTGGTCTTGCCGTGACCGCGGTGCACTGTTCACTCGCTAGGAATTTGGGGACCAAATTGTAAATTCGGGAAAACTTGTTCCAAATCCTTATAAGATGTAGAAACTCGCCCAAGATTGTGTTAAGCTTGTTTTTAGACTACTTTGGAGGCAAGAACAAGTGTGACAAGAGTAACAAAACATTAGAATTCTTCTGTCTTCTTTTGATTAGTTCAATTACCCATTATGAATAATTTCGTAGTTTTATCGTGTTTTGTCATGAGTAGCTAATTTCCTAGTCTAGGGTTTTGATGGAACTTATTGAAGGATGGACTTCTTGTTATGTTAATATAGTTTGCCCAGTTTAATCTCTATTTGTTCTACTATGTGCTTGTTGTAGTTAATTGACAGGATCCTCAATTAGCTGTGCATATTTAGTGTGCATAACTCGGGAGAGAGTGCATATTTAGGTAATTGTTGAACAACACCGCTCCCAAAGTATATGAGGGATCAATAACTGAGGGTTTAAAGGCGGAATTAGGGATAACGAAGCCTTGGGTGCAATCTAAAATGAGCTGTAATAAACGAAGCCAGCTAGCATAGCTCGGGAGAGTGCGTCTAGTAAATTATCGTGATTACTCAGTAGAGATTTATGGTTATAAGAGTGCTCATGATTGATAGAGACAATTATTGGGTGAATCTATGTGAAACATAACCGGAAGAGATTTCATCAATAGGGAAAATCATAACCTTAGATTCTTCTCTTAATTGTTTACAACTTAATTATAGTTAGTATTCAGCTGCTTATTTACATTCGTTCTTAGTTAGTAGAAATACCTCCAATTGTTATTTACAGCGTTTGGGAAGTTGATTCCGTAGAATTTAGTAAGTCTAACGAAAGTAATTGATAGGTTAATTCCTTGTGGGTTCGACTCTGGGCCAAATACTCATATTATATTTGCAACGTCTGTGTGTCCTTTTAATAAGGCATAGTTGGGCGTGATCAAATTTTGGCACCGCTATCGGGGAATTAACGGTGTTATCAATTACAATTGAAAGAAGTACAAAATTAGTGTATTCAGTTTTCTCTATACTCAATCTTTACATTGAAATTTTAACGTTTGTTGACTTGGTTGTACAGGTGCATGCCTAGAAACTTATCGAGAACTGGTGAAGTATTTGAAGCATTATTAGATCCCGAGAGAGTTTTCAAGGCCTTGAATCGGGCTACCCGGAAAAACAAACAACTGAACAATTCGAAACAGACATGGGAGATCACGAAGGAGACCCAGATGTACCAATAGCGCCAGAGGCTGCTCTCTATGACTGGGCACAACCCATAGCTGAAAATCTGACCACAGCGATTGTAGTCCCGCAGATACAGGCTGAATCATTCCAAATCACGAATAACATGCTACACTTGTTGCAAAACAAGGGACTATTTTCGGGGTCACAAGTTGAAGATCCTCAACAGCATTTGAAGAATTTCCTGTCAATCTGCAAAACCCAAAGGCAGCCCAACGTAACTCCGAAAGCAATCAAGTTGTTATTGTTTCCATTCCCAGTGACAGGAGCTGCCCAGACCTGGCTAAACTCACTCCCCATAAATTCCATAACAACCTGGGAGGAGTTAGTCAAGCAATTCCATAACAAGTTCCACCCACCCAACAAGACTGCTCAACAAATTGATGAAATTTTGAGTTTGAAACAGAGACCAATGGAAACACTGCATGAAACATCGGAACGTTTCAAAGGGATGCTGGTTATATGTCCGCACCATAGTATTCCAGATCTGATGTTGGGGCAGCGATTTTACATGGGATTGGCAGATAGCGTGAAGAACATTGTTGATGTTTTAGCTGGTGGAGCATTTTTGAGCAAAACATGGAGAGAAGGCCAGAGTCTGCTTGACAAGATGGTGCAGAATTCGGTATGGACAACCAGGAATGCACCTATCACTCTAGTGGTTCACTCAGTGCCCTTAGATCCATCCAACTCTATGGCTAAAAATATGGCCACCTTATTGACACAGATGAGTATACTCACCAAAAAGGTGGAAGAGTTAGGGACAGAAGCAGCAGGTACACATCGTAGATACTACCAATGGGGGCTTGTGCACATCTTGCATTAGTCAGCCAATTGGTAACCAGTGGAATGCAGAACATGATCATCATCACTACCCTGAAGACATGAACTATGTGTCTAATTATGGAGGTCAGTGACAGGGTGGTCAGAATTGGGGCCAGCAAAATCAGTCGTACAGGCCAGTCCAGCCACAGTTCAACAATGGGAACATGGGAGGTATGAGACCTCCTAACAATATGGCACCTTACCCAAGGCCACAGGGATATAACAATCAGAATCTACAGCAGGGGTATCACCCTCCTCAGCAGCAGCATGGTGGACGGTAGGAAGAGGGGTTTGCTAGACTTGAGGCAATGATGCAGCAGGTTATTGGGTCTAATGCAAAAATTAGTGAGAGAGTAGATGCCATGATTCAGCTATCAAGAATATTGAAGTGCAGATGGGCCAAATTTCGATATCTTTAAACAATCACCCTCATGGGACATTACCTGCAAACACTCAAATAAACCTCAAAGATCAAGGCCTGAAGTAGCTGATGGCAGTGAGTCTATGGAATGGCAGAGATTTAGACGTAAAGCAAGAAAGGGATCGAGAGAGAAAATAGGCTGAGACTCTCATACCAGTGCCCATTGAGCTAGATGAGTTAACGAAACTGACAAAGGTGACAGTCCAGCCTGCTCAGGAAGAACACAACATTCAGATTGAGACTGAGAAAGAAGTTGAGACAGCCCAGGAACAAGTAGTTGAGGTGGCAGCTGATAAAGAGCAGTCCCAAATCATTGGGAAGAAGAGACCTCCTGCACCATTCCCTCATAGGCTGGCTAAGCACCAAAAGGAGGAGCAGTACAAGAAATTTTTGGAGATGCTGAAACAAATCCAGGTAAATATTCCATTGATAGATACTTTGAAAGAGATGTCGGGGTATGCAAAAATGATGAAGGACTTAATGTCCTGAAAATTCGATTTCCAAGACTTGGCTACGATGACTCTTACTCAGACATGCAGTGCAGTGGTGACTAGACCAATTGCGGATAAGCTATCTGACCCAGGGAGCTTTACAATTCCCTGCACTATTGGTAATTTTGCTTTTGCTAAGGCACTTTGTGATCTAGGGGCCAGCATTAATCTTATGCCCCTGGCGATTTATAAGAGGCTGGGGATTGGAAGAGCTAGACCCACCTCTATGTTGTTGCAGCTGGCTGACACGACTGTAAAAAGACCCTCTGGTATCCTGGATGATGTGTTGATTAAGGTGGGGAAATTTGTGTTCCCTGCAGATTTTGTTATCTTAGACTGCAAGATGGATGAGGAAATTCCCATAATTTTGGGAAGGCCGTTCTTGGCCACTGGGAGAGCTCTCATTGATTGTGAGACTGGGGAGCTCAAGATGAGATTGAACGACGAAGATATAACATTCAATGTGCAGAAATCTATGAGGCGACCAAGTGAATTCGCCAATTGCTCTCTTATTGATGTCGTGGATGTAATCGTAGAAACTGATGATGAGATGCTGACTATTGAGGACCATCTTACTACATGTTTGATGAATTTAGATGAGGTGAATAGAGAAGAATTGGCAGAATGGGTGTTGGCATTAGAGGGCAGAGGGTTCTGGGATAGAACTCTCGAATTTGAGCCCTTGCACTTAGAAAACAGAGAGACTCCTCCAGCCAAGCCATCCGTCGAAGAACCACCAAAGCTAGAGTTGAAGCCACTGCCCGCCCATCTCAGGTATGAGTTCCTTGGACCTGACTCCATATTACCTGTTATTATCTCATCTAGTTTGTTAGATATGCAGGCACAACAACTCTTGCAGGTACTCAAGGAGTGTAAGACTGCCATTGGGTGGACCATGGCAGACATTAAGGGGATCAGCCCCACCTACTGTATGCATAAAATTCTGCTGGAAGAATGACACAAACCTTCCAGGGAACACCAAAGAAGGCTGAACCCAAACATGAAGGAAGTGGTGAAGAAAGAAGTGATAAAGTGGTTAGATGCGGGAATCATTTTCCCAATCTTTGACAGCAGTTGGGTTAGCCCAGTGCAATGTGTGCCTAAGAAGGATGGCATGACAGTGATCAAAAGCGATAACAATGAATTGATTTCAACAAGAACCGTCATGGGCTGGAGAATTTGCATGGACTACAGAAAATTAAATCTAGTCACCCGGAAAGACCATTTCCCACTTCTCTTCATTGATCAGATGCTAGACAGATTGGTAGGGAGGTCACACTTCTATTTTCTGGATGGGTACTCAGGGTACAATCAGATCTCCATTGCACCGGAGGACAGAGAGAAGACCTCCTTCACTTGCCCATATGGCATTTATGCTTTTCGGAGGATGCCCTTTGGCCTATACAATGCACCCGCCACATTTCAAAGGTGCATGATGGTCATATTCGCTGATATGGTAGAGGACATAATGGAGGTATTCATGGATAATTTCTCAGTGGTGGGGAACTCATTTGATGAGTGCCTTAGAAATCTGACTCATGTGTTGAAACTGTGTATTGAGACTACCCTAGTTCTTAATTGGGAGAAGTGTCATTTCATGGTACAAGAAGGCATAGTCTTGGGGAACCGGGTGTCAAGTAAAGGAATTGAGGTGGATCACACTAAAGTTGACATGATAGCAAAGCTGCCACCTCCCACTTCAGTCAAGGCAATCAGAAGCTTCCTTGGGCATGCCGGTTTCTACCGGAGATTCATAAGACATTTTTCAAAAATTGCCAACCCTCTCTGTAAGTTGTTAGAAAAAGATCACCCCTTCTTGTTTTCTGATGATTGCAGGGTAGCATTCGAGGAGCTGAAAAAGAAATTGGTCACAACACCTATCATTGTTGCCCCGGACTGGGAGCAACCATTCAAACTCATGTGTGATTCCAGTGACTATGCAGTGGGGGTAGTGCTGGGACAGCGGAAAGACAAGCTAATGCATCCAATCTACTATGCCAGTAGAACGCTGAGTGGAGCCCAGTTGAACTACACTATGACTGAGAAGGAGATGTTGGTTGTAGTGTTTGCTTTTGACAAATTCAAATAGTACCTGATTGACTCTAAGGTAATTGTATACACTGATCATGCAGCTCTCAGGTATTTGATTGAGAAAAAGGAGTCTAAGTCGCGCCTAATTTGTTGGGTGTAGCTACTGCAAGAATTCGACCTCGAAATTCGTGACCGTAAGGGCATAGAAAACCAAGTTGCTGACCATCTATCACGACTTGAGGGAGCTGAAAACTCAGTTGAGGTTGAGAACATTCTGGAAACCTTTCCAGACGAGCAGCTGCTCGCTACTAGTCTTGAGAAAGTACCATGGTATGCAGACTTTGCAAATTACCTGGCCAGAAGTATAGTTCCCTATGACCATTCCTCTGTACAAAAGAAAAAGTTTTATCGTGACTGCCGCATGTATTATTGGGATGAACCTTTCCTGTTTCGAATATGTGTTGATAATATGATCCGGAGGTGCGTTCCCGAGATAGAACAATCTTCTATTTTGCAGGCATGTCATGCATCAGCGTATGGAGGGCATTTTGGAAGAGTCAGGACAGCTGCGAAAGTGCTAGAGGCAGGTTTCTTTTGGCCAATAGTATTTAAAGATGCGCACCAATGGGTGAAGGGCTGCAACGAATGTCAGCGAACCGGGACCATTTTCCGTCTTCATGAGATGCCCATGAACTCAATTCAAGAAGTGGAAGTGTTTGATGTCTGGGGGATTGACTTCATGAAACCCTTCGTCAGCTCCTTTGTCAATAAGTACAATACTTGTTGTTGTGGATTAAGTGTCCAAATGGGTAGAAGCTACAGCGTTTTCCACTAATGATGCAAGAGTGGTGGTGGGGTTTTTGAAGAAGAACATATTCACCCGTTGTGGGACCCCGAGAGCGATTATCAGTGGCACCCACTTCTGTAATAGAGCCTTCGAGAAGTTTCTAGCAAAGTATGATGTACGCCACAAGGTAGCAACCCTTTATCACCCGCAGACCAGTGGACAGGTGGAAGTGTCTAATAGAGAGAGAAAGAGTGTATTGACCAAGACTGTAAATGCCACTAGAATTGATTGGGCGAAAAAGCTTGATGATGCACTCTGGGCTTATAGAACTGCTTTTAAAACACCAATTGGTATGTCACCATATAAGTTGGTGTTCGGGAAGACCTGCCACTTGCCAGTGGAACTTGAACATAAAGCTTGGTGGGCACTGAAACAGCTGAACCTAGACATTGAAGTTGCGGGCACAACTAGAATCAGTGAATTGCATGAGTTTGACGAGTTCCGACATCTGGATTTTGAGAGCACAAGGTTGTACAAGGAAATAATGAAGAGGTTGCACAACCAGAACATTGTTGAGTGACATTTCAAACCCGGGGACATGGTATTGATCTATAACTCAGGATTACGGCTGTTCCCTAGTAAGCTTAAGTCAAGATGGTCTGGTCCATTTCGAGTGGCCGAAGTATTCCCTTCGGGGGCTGTAGAGATTGCCTCAGAGAAAGACTCTCACACATTTAGAGTCAATGGGCAGAGATTGAAGCTATACATAGGCATGAAGGAACCAAAGGACGTGTCAGATATCCACCTGACGGAACCTCAAAGATCGAGCGAGCCTTAAATGCGCTTGTCTACATCGTGCCGTGACGTTAAATCAAGCGCTGTGTGGGAGGCAACCCACGAACATTGTTGTTAGTCTTTTTCTTATGTACCTTCCTATAACAAAAAGAAAAATTTTGGGCAGCACCGCGACCGCGGTCGACCACGGTGAGAGGCGAGTATTCTGCCTCGTGTCGTCTAACCCACCACGACAGCGGTGGGACCGCGGTAGAACCGCGGTGAGACGTTAACATTTTGCCTCCAACTTTTAAACCTACCGCGGCCGCGGTAGGACCGCGGTCGACCGCGGTGGGCACCAGGTACGTTTTTTGTTATTTTTTTTTCTTTATTTTTCCTTCTTTTCTTCCTCTTCTATTTTATACTTATTAAACCCCCCCCCCAATAAAACTACCCAAAACATATCGCCCCCCCCCCTCTTTATCTCTTAATCTCTCTCTCTCTCTAAACCCTAACTCCTAAAAATCCCCCCTTTCTTCTTCTTCTTCTTCACTCATACTACTCCCCCATCTCCATTCCTCTCACCCCTTCTTCCATTAAGGTAAAATGAGTTCATCTAGGAAGAGACGCAACGCCGGGTCCTCCGCTAGTGGACCGGGAAGCTCCTCGAGAGCTAGGAGTCAGGCTAGTGCACCACAGTTTGACAGCACTAGGGTTGTCTCCAAACCGGTGGAGGACAGGTACAATGCAAAGGCAGCTAAGAAATTGCTACATGAGGTACATATTGACCAACAAGCCTTAGAGGTGTAATGCCCGAATATCTTCAATGAGTTGAGGAGGTGTCAGCTGGACATCTTCTTCGAGGTACCGGAGGTGGCCAATGTTTAGATGGTTAGGGAGTTCTATGCAAACTGCCCGGAGCATGAGAATAGGGTTGTTACTGTGCGCAATACTCCGGTAAATGCATCCATCGAGGCCATCCGCAGGGTATATCGGCTGCCAGTGTTTAAGGGAGAAGCTGATGATTATCGTATTTTTAGCCAGACAAGTGCCTTGTTGGGAACTCCTCTTGAAACTATCTGTGTGCTAGACAGAGAATACATATGGATAAAGCCCAGGATCACACTTAACTCCCAGTCTCTCAATTAGGAGGCTAAGTGTTGGCTAAATATTATCAACAGTCGGTTGTTGCCTTCCAGCAACACGACTGATGTCAATCTACCACGGGCGTCAGCAATCTACTGTTTCATAGATCACAGGGATTTTGATGTGGCCCGGCTCCTCCATGACGAGATGCTCATTAGATCACCTGAGTTGCTCAAATTTTTCTACTTCCCTTCTCTAGTCACCAGGTTGTGCCGTCTTGCTAGAGTTTCTGAAGACCTTAGAGTTGATAGGAAACTACCACTGAAAGCCCCCTTCTTGGCAAGAAAAATCAGAATTGGGATGGAGCTGGCGGTGAATGTTAATGAATCAGATGATGAATTTGATGATAATGATGATGCTGAGGTAGCTGAGGTCCCACCACCTCCAAGAGTTGAAGAGGCAGGCCCATCACAGCCCCGCCGGAGTACCCGCATGACAGTTTTGGAGCAGGAGATCGCTGGGTTACATACCTTAATCACTTATTTGGGTGCCCGCGTAGATGCGGTGGCTGACTGACAGGTGAAGTCAGAGAAGAAATTCTTAGGCTGGTTGAGAGCTCTGGGTCGTGCTTGTAATGTGAACTCAAACACTGTCTCCGATCAGGAGTGATCTTTTAGGGAAGTTCCTTTACCTTACTGCTCTTTAAATTTTTATGTCATGAGGACATGTCTACATTTTAAGTGTGGGGTGGGGGATACTTCAATGTATATATGTATTTGTAACAATTTGGTTATTTGATTTCTTTTTGTTGTTTTGCTTTGATTGTTTTTGATGTTTGGAGTAATAGTCTCATTAGGTAAGTGACTTGTCTCGACGACGAATCTCTTTCAACGGGGTTCTTGAGGGATTAAGTCGAGAAAAAAAATATGAAGAATATAAGGACTCTTCGTGATGACGGATATTTGAAACAGTTCTTGAGGGAAGTTAGTCTAGAGAAAATACCAAAAAGATTTTTTTTATTTATTTTATTTTTAGGTAGTGTAGTAACTCCCCCTTGGTTTTTCTTTGGGCCATAGTTCTTTTCCAGGGGTTTAGCTTGAACCGAGTGTAGGTAGTTTTGTTTTTTTTTGTTTTAGTTAGCATTGATGGTCTAAGAGCTGAAATAGAAAGAGAATCCCTTGGCGTTAGTACACCTGAACACAATCGACACTAGAGTGTAACGCCTAGTCTCAATGGTTGGATCTTGCTAAAGTGCCTTAAAATTGTATGTTTGTATCTAACTTGAACACTCAAAAGAGAATGTATTGATAAATCAATCCGGAGTGTGTCATGTGCCATGTGTGTGTGAGTTTTACTGTATTCCATGATTCACATTTGATGCCTAGAACTTGCCCCGTGTGTTTGCAAAGCGAAATA
Organism: Nicotiana sylvestris; assembly: GCF_000393655.2. NCBI lineage: Eukaryota > Viridiplantae > Streptophyta > Magnoliopsida > Solanales > Solanaceae > Nicotiana > Nicotiana sylvestris. The sequence continues at coordinate 110,256,750 of NC_091065.1, forward strand.
ATAGTTTCATTCAGTATTAGAAGTGATATAGGCATTTCTTTGTTGAGCCAGACATATAAAGTAAACCCACCTGAATGTTATACATCTTAGTTAACCCCGTTGAGCCTATAAGCTTGTTTCTTTGGCAACCACATTGTGAACCTTACCCAATTGTTTGAATAGCCTTCTGTTTGAACCCTTTTATCTCCCATAAGCACTTGAATGGTATTGAAATTATGTAAAAGCAAAAGTGTGGGGTGGTGTTTTGGTTTTTGAGTGGAATCATTGAAATAGAGAAGAGGAGCAGAGTTTTGAAGAGTAAAAGAAAAAGAACCACAGAAAAAAATGAGTAAATGTAGTAATTGATAAGTGGTGGTTGTTACAATGGCACCTAATGGATGGGGATGTTGTAAATTAAAAAGTGGTGGAGTGTTTGGTTGACATAAGTATGGTTTTGAAGGTTAATGTAATTGTATTAAAAGTGCTTAGGGAGGTTAGTCACTATTCCCAAATATATCCTACCCGTCATTTAGCCTACATTACAATCAAGTAAAGTCCTATTGATCTTAGACTGAGTGGGCTCGATTAGTAGAGTAGTACAGTACGGGCAAGCCTATGGTGCATCTCTGTGGCATGTGAATGTTCTTTTTGAGAGTGAGTGAATTTTGTCTAAGTTCCTAATTGTTCTAAATATCATTGCCAGTGGAACTACTCTATTGTGTGATGTGAGGACATGTGATTCACAAAGGAAAGGTAAGTCTTGACTCTTGTATAGAGTAGTTTTAGTAAGTGTGAATGTTGCATGGTACGAGAGATTCGACTTTTGAGGTAAAGGTTGTTCACTACTAGGTGCAACTTTGGTAAATTGTTCAAGGTGTGAGTCGTTAAGGAGAGAGCTTAGGGAAGGACCTTTGATAGAGTGTAGTAGATTGCTAGAGGACTAGCAATGACTTAAGTGTGGGGTGTTGATATTAGGCTATATAGATGATATTTACACCTTAATATTTCCATGTTTTATTGTTGTTTTATAGGCAAATTGCCAACAAAATGCTCTAAATGGTGTTCTTTTATTTCCCAGGGAATATTCTAAGTGAGGAAGCACCACGGAGTATTTTGGAGGTAATAATGTGAAAAAAAACGCTCACTCAAGAAGTACCCGAGCACAAAGAAGAAAGAAAATGGACTGAGCAAATTCCACCGCGACCGCGGTGGAACTGCGGCAGATCAAGCGTCAAGGCAGAATGCTCAGCATTCACCACGGTCGAGCCGCGGTCTTGCCGCGACCGCGGTGCACTGTTCACTCACCAGGAATTTGGGGACCAAAGTATAAATTCAGGAAAACTTGTTCCAAACCCTTATAAGCTGTAGAAACTCGCTCAAGATTGTGTTAAGCTTGTTTTTAGACTACTTTGGAGGCAAGAACAAGTGTGACAAGAGTAACAAAATATTAGAATTCTTCTGCCTTCTTTTGATTATTTCAATTACCCATTATGAATAATTTCGTAGTTTATCGTGTTTTGTCATGAGTAGCTAATTTTCTAGTCTAGGGTTTTGATGGAACCTATTGAAGAATGAACTTCTTGTTATGTTAATATAGTTTGCCCAGTTTAATCTCTATTTGTTCTACTATGTGCTTGTTGTAGTTAATTGACATGATCCTCAATTAGTTGTGCCTATTTAGTGTGCATAACTCGGGAGAGAGTGCATATTTAGGTAATTATTGAACAACACCACTCCCAAAGTATATGAGGTATCAATAACTGAGGGTTTAAAGGCAGGATTAGGGACAACGAAACCTTGGGTACAATCTAAAGTGAGCTGTAATAAACGAAGCCAGCTAGCATAGCTCGGGAGAGTGCGTCTAGTAAATTATCGTGATTATTCGGGAGAGATTTACGGTAATAAGAGTGTTCATGTTTGATAGAGATAACTATTGGGTGAATCTATGTGAAATATAACCGGAAAGGATTCCATCAATAGGGGAAATCATAACCTTAGATCCTTCTCTTAATTGTTTATAACTTAATTATAGTTAGTATTCAGCTGCTTATTTACATTCGATCTTAGTTAGTAGAAATATCTCCAATTGTTATTTACAACGTTTGGGAAGTTGATTCCGTGGAATTTAGTAGGGGTGTGCATTCGATTTATCGATTCGATTTTGACCCTTATCGATAATTACTTATCGATTATCGATTTGTACATATGCTTATCGTTATCGTTTTAATAAGGTTTCGATTTTTTCGATTTCGATTTATCGATTTTTGGGGCTTATCGATTCGGTTATCGATTACACCAATAAGAAAATTTACGGGATTCCACAGAAAGTATATCGCTACAAATACACCAAACTAATATGGACAAAAGAAAGCTAAAATAAGAAGAGCACCGTTTATAACATAAAAATTGTGTCAACAAGCACATGCAACGAAACTAAAGTAAGGGATCAAATGTATGTCACCAACACTCCAACGGTATAAACAAACAAAAAATCAAAATACATCATCACGGCTAATTTTGTTTTCCATTAATTTGAACTTCATTCACTTGAGCTTTAAATATGATCATTCCTTAAATGTGGTAGAGGAAATAATAGGGTTAGGGACTTAGGGTAAAGGAAAGGGTATTATAGAATAAGGGTAAAAAAAATTTAAAAAATCTAAAAAAAATTTACTGTAGCTTATCGGTTTATCGATAAACCGATAATCGAAGAGGACAAAATCGAAATCGAAATCGATAAATCGATAAATCGAAACCGATAAACCGATAACAAATAATCGATTCGATTTATCGATAAACCGATTCGAATGCACACCCCTAGAATTTAGTAAGTCTAACGAAAGTAATTGATAGGTTAATTCCTTGTGGGTTCGACTCTGGGCTAAATACTCAGATTATATTTGCAACGTCCGTGTGTCCTTTTAATAAGGTGTAGTTGGGCTTGATCAATAAGTAAGAAAAAGTCAGTCCACCAACTTTAATTTTTCAGGTCATTTATGGTGTTTGACCAAGCTTTTTTTTGGCCAAAAGTGTTTTTTTTTCAAAAGCACTTTTAGCCAAAAATTAAGGTGTTTGGCCAAGCTTTTGGAAGGAAAAAACGTGTTTTTGAGGAGAAGCAGAAAAAAGTAGCTTCTCTCCAAAAGCACTTTTTTGAGAAGTACTTTTGGAATGCAAAAGCCCCAGAAGAGGAATAACACATAAAAATGCCAAACTCAACTGTTTCTTGCTAAAAACCCAAGTCATGGTGTCACGACCCAAAATCCCTCTGAAGGAGTCGTAATGGCACCTAGTCTCTAAACTAGGTAAGCCTAACATTTATAGAATTAACATTAACATTTACTGACTTCAAATTAAATAACTCTCAATAAATCACAATTTCCAAAACAGGTGGTACGAATCATAAGCCTTTCTTAGAGTAGTTATACAAAATAGATATAACACTATTCCAGAACGAGAAGGAACCAATGAAACGTAAATACAAACGAAGGTGACTCTGAGGCCTGCGAACGCAACAACAGGTTACTGTGAGTCTCCACCGCGATGACCTGCACAGCTATTATCGATCAATGCCTGGATCTGTATACAAAACATGTACAGAAGTGTAGTATGAGCACACCACGGCGGTGCCCAGTAAGTATCAAGACTAACCTTGGTGGGGTAGTGACGAGGAACAGTCAAGACACCTACTGGTCAAATGAAATGAACATGATATGATAATAAAACATCGAGATAGAGATAACGAGGTAATATCAACAACGGAAAGAAATCAAAATATAAACAGTACGAACAGTAAAGGGAGAACACGGGTAGTAACGAACGATACCCAAGTAAATCAACACTGACATAACAGGAACAGAGACAAGTAAGAACGTATTCAATTTAAGAAGGAATTGCCCACTCAATCAATCACGTCATGTCTAATACTCAATCCCGACCATCTCAATCCTCGGTTTCTCACATCATAATCTTAACTTTTGAACCTTCCGCACGCATGGCACCTTGTGCCCCCATATTTTCCATCTCACTTTTGACAATAGAATCCACACGCTATACAATACATAATGTCTGTACAATGCACTCAATATGTTCTAGAACTCTCATTTACCTAATATAAGTAAAATTACAATTTCTAAACTAATTGGGAAAGCCATCGAGAAAAGATGAAGTTATTTCTTTTGAAATCATTTGAGTAAAGAAAGTACCTCTTTTAATTTAAAAATACAACATCGAATGAATTATTACCTTTAACATGAGATTTAATAACTTAAAACTTAGTAGAAATTCTTGTTTAAGTAAAATACAACCTCAGGTGGTTTAAAAGAGTATAATTGAGAAACTAACTGAATTAAGGCTGTAACAATTATTAGAGTTTGAAGTGTATATATATATATATATATATACATACACACACACATACATAAATACGGTGAGGTGTTGAAAACATTGTCGGTTCTAACACAAAGGATCACAGTAATAAAGGAATTTAAATAGTATAAACACATGAATTGATAACAACAAATAAACATAGCAGCAGAAAGTGCACGGCATCACCCTTCGTGCTTTTACTCTCTCGTTCTCACCATTGGAGATAATATTCACTTTTATTCTTTCTTGTTGCGGCGTGCAACCCGATCCAAATCATATAATATTGTTGCAGCGTGCAACCCGATCCAAATTATATAATATTGTTGCGACGTGCAACCCGATCCAAATCATGTAATATTGTTGCGGCGTGCAACCCGATCCAAATCATATAATGATGTTCCGGCGTGCAACCCGATCCCAATATACAAATCAACACCAATCACAAAAGAATTCCGGCAAGGAAACAATAAGGAAACAACCATATTCCGGCAAAGGAGTCAACAACAAGAATAAACACATCCCGGCAAGGGAACCAACAATAAGAATTAAATATTTCCCGGCAAGGGAATCAACTATAACCAAACTCGTACCAATAATTAACTTCACAATAAAACCTCAACTAAACAACAAGACATAATAAGAACGTGATAACTATACCGGTATCCACAATAATTGGACATGTAACCTATTTGCACGAAGTCATAGAGGAACTCACAATCAAGAAGTATCAAACAATAAGGAAGGAAATTACTTCAAGTAAGGCAAATAAGGGTCAATGTAACACGTAGGAATTAGAAGAAAACTAGCAACATCATATGGAGCATATAGAGGTAATTTAAGTAATTAGGAAACTCAATCATAACGGAATACTTTGCACATAATGAACATAAGGACCTAAGAACCCCAGAGCAAATTTCCCACAAATAAGTTCGAGCACACACTTGTCACCTCGCATGCACGGACTACAATTAGTATGGAAGACTCAAATCCTAAGGGGAAGTCCTCCACACAAGCTTAGGCAAGATACTTAACTCAAAGTCGACAAACCGATACTCTAAAATGCATTTCTTGAGTGAAAAGACGTCCGGACGGCTCATGTCTAACCAAATTAACTTCGAAGCACAAATAAAACACATAAGAAACTATTCCGGATCATAAAGTCTCAATCTTTAACAAAATCCAAAATTTTGTCCAAAAGTCGACCCCCGGGCCCATGCCTCGGAAACCAACAAACTCTAAAAAATTTGAATACTCATTCCAATATGAGTGCAACCATATAAAATTTATTAAATTCTGATACCATTTGGCCCCTCAAATCACGATTTTTCATTTTAGGAATTTTCTTCAAAAAACCAACATTTTACTCAACCCAAATCACAAATTAAATGATAAAAATGAAGAAAGATTCATGGAATATAATCAATTCTAGGTGAAGAACACTTACCTAATCATTTTGCTTGAAAAACCCACAAAGAATCGCCTAAAATCGAGCTCTAGAACTCCAAAAATGGTGAAAGTGGCAAACCCTCGGAATAGAGTACTATTTATTCTACCAGGTCTTAAAGCATCGCGAAGGCGGAGGAAGTATCGCATTCGCGTAGAAGAAAAATGAAGGTTGCTTAGTTGTGCTTCACGAACGCGACAACATGCATGCGAATGCGAAGAAGGAAAATATTATGGCCCAGAAATTGCTCTTGGCGAACATGTGAACTAGTACGCGAACGCGAAGAATGGAACAACATAACTACGCAAACGCGTGAGGGGGACGCGAACGCGTGAGGAGGACGCGAACGCGTGAGGGGGCGCGAACGCGTGAGGGGGACGCGAACGCGAACGCGATGAGGTATAAAGCATAGCTTCAGCGAACACGGAAGGCGGTTCGCGATCGCGAAAGAGGATACCAGAAGCAGAAAACAGCAGTTCAAAAACAAGGGAAAATGACACGTTGCCCACCCGGAACACACCCGAGTCCCCGGTACCCCATCCAAACACACAAACAATTCATATAACCTAATGCGGACACGCTCGAGGTCACAAATCACATCAAACAAGCCGAAACAACGAATCACACCACGAATCGAACTTAGGAACTTTCAAACTTTCCATCTTCTAAAACTCATGCTGAACCTATCAATTAACCCGGAATGACGCCAAATTTTGCAAACAAGTCCAACATGACATAACGAAACTGTTCCAACTCTCAAAATTGCATTCCGACCCCAATATCACAAAAGTCAACTATGTGTCAAACTTCTCCCTTTTTCAAACTTTCGCCAAAACACATCAGATTACCCTACGAACCTCCAAATCTGAATCCGGACGCGTGCCTAAGTCCAAAGTCACCATACGAAGCTGTTGAGATCACCCACGACCCGTTCCGGGTCCGTTTACTCAACAGTCCAATTCTAGTCAAATTTTCATTGTTTAAACTTCCAAAACTAGGTTCCTTCTTCCAGTTCAACTCTGATTCATCTGGAGACTGAATCCAACCATGCACACAAGTTGATATACATAATATGAAGCTGATCGAGGCCTCAAACTGCCGATTGGGCGCAATTGCTCAAAATGACCAGTCGGGTCATTACATCCTCCTCCACTTAAACATATGTTTGTCCTCGAACATGCCCAGAGTTGTTCCAAAGCCATCGAACCACTGCATGAGCTCACCATACATATACCCGGAGGTGATTCCCCATCACCCAACCTAAGCAGAACTAACAATGCAACTTAACTGAAGATCTCATCTCCTCCTTAGTCCATAACCTTAGAACAGAACCCAAACCTCAACATCTGAAATTCATCATCGGATCCAAATTCCACGTCATCACACTGCATGAGCCTTAACAAGCTGAATCAAGCCAAATTCCAATCTAGAATATAATCACACGTTGCTCCACACAACTCAAATGCCCGAAGTAATAACATCTTACTACCATAGCTGCTCAAATAACATCCTGGATGCCAGCAATATACTTCACATTGAATACAACCTTGTTCCGAACATCCACATCACTGCTCATGATAAAGAAACATGTGGGAACTCATAGCCGCCCATGAAGACAACAAGTCAAGATGCTCTCTCGCCCGCCAAGGGCCATAACCCAAATCTTAGCAGAAATACCCTCATACTTCCAAATACTCCTCATCCCCGATGCATAGTACTAATCTCAGGTCTAAGAACCTCATCTCAGCCAATACAAACAACACAACTGACAGCTCATCACGGAACCACACAGATTCTCACATTACACAGTTCGTACACCAAACCAACAATAACTCAATTATGCAGCACAAGTAAAGAAAAGCAGGGTATAAGAATTATCTAACGAGCACAACATGTGTAACAACAAAAGTGTAGTTCTTTATCAAATCGTCCCACAGAGTGAAAACACAACACCAAATGAACACAAGGAAAGGGTATCCCACATAACATCCACTACGGCGTGCAGCCCGCTCCTAAATGCTCATCAAACCAAAATGCTTGAGCTTACTGAACATATGAATACTGATATCAAGTACAATAAGGTGCACAAATAAAACTGTGGGAAAATAAATGAAAGTGTTAACACATGAAAGAAGCAAGCACGATTAAGGTGCAATAAGCAAATTGACATCACGAGGGCTATCTCGCCCGCATCGCCTAAGACCTGAACAGAAATACTACCAGCGGGGGAAATAATCATAAAACCTCACCGCCTAACACAGCATAAAAGAGTAACACATCTCATAGGCTAGGGGCACATGTAATATCCCTCCTACCTGATCACATAACCAAAATGACAATCTCACAAAGGCACACAAATTTGCTCTGACACGACATACATATTCTCGCTGATCCCCCAAATAGCCACAACCAAATCTTGACTACCTCCAAATAGGTAAATATCCTTTCCAAAAATCTGCAGTGACATATCAGTCATGCATGCTATTAACTATCTCATCCTCAACGTTCCTCCACACTCCGCAAACAGGAAATATTTCGCATATGAGGGCATCTAGCCCCAAAACCTCAGGAATACCAAAATTTTTGTACTCTAACTCCACTACGCAATCAAATGGCTGATATATCACTTACACTCTATCATTCTACTGAAGCACTCATATAGAGTTTCTGACCGCGTAACAAAATATGAACCTCGAAAGCCTCAAAACCTAGTAATCACCCTGCTACCAGCCACGCACTACAAACCAAAACTCAAGGTCCTTTCTAAAAATGCTCACTCTTCACATATTATAGCCAACAATGCCAATGCTCTATTAATTTCAGATACTGATTCGGGAGAAACTACAATGTACCACATATTCCTTATGCCCATAGTAGACACCCAACTCAAGCCGTAATCAAACGATCGAGAACCCTCCGAGATCCGCCCGCACGCAACCAAACCATCAGAACTGCACCTCCCCAACTCAACCGAGTCACACAAACCGCCTAATCCAAGAGTGCTGCCACAAATTCCAGTAGAAAACTCCCATTTCGAAGGACCATTTACCTTCATGGCTATGCTAACCCAACACTACTAAACTGACTCATTTCTTCGGATAGTCGATATACAATAACTCCCATCAAAGCCCCACATGCAGATGACTCTAGCATGAACCACGTAGCAAGAAACACATAAACCACCGCATTACCTCTGAAGAACCCCGTTCTATCGCAACCACAATACCCACGCTGAATAGACCTCCTATGAATTTGAAGTTATTCCACTGACTCTCCTTGATGTTGATATGTAGCTCCATTATTGACGTAGAAATACTATAAGCCCCAACATCATCCCATACAAGATCTCAGACCTTGGTCATACCCCAAATCCGGGAATCTACCAATACCACATATACACATACCTCAGGCTAAGATTGATACAAATCTAACTCTGCAATCTGAATGCCGCTATTGAACTCCTCCACTTGGTGCAAAGCCATAGAAAATAAAGTTTGATGATCCACAAAACTAACCTTCAAAGCTCGTACAACACAAATCACAAGGTACTCCAATACCACCAACTATTCCCAATCAATACCCACTTCGTGGCCTTGCCACAATCGCGACGACTAGTCGACCAATTAAACCTTCCCAAGCTCGCACTCATCAATCAGGTGTCGGAAACCGCTGCGCCTCCATACTAACAACTGAATAGTCTCTCAATGCCTCTGTATCTTCAGTCTGGACAATACGTTGAGGCAATGCCCGAGCATCCCTGACTCCTTTGTAGCCTATATGTAGCACCACGAACCATTGGCGCATAGCGAACGCTGAAAGCGTAATATTATACACGAGTGGATATAGAGGGACATAAGTCATATACTTTGAGTTGAATTAATATCGCACGATAGGGAATGAAAGAAGTGGAATTTCTTAACAGTTCTGTAGCCTCTCGAAGATAAGTATAGACGTCTCTGTACCGATCCGCAAGACTCTACTAAATCCGCTTATGACTCGTAACACCCATGAACCTAGAGCTTTGAAGTCATGGTGTCACGACCCAAAATCCCTTTGAAGGAGTCGTGATGGCACCTAGTTTCTAAACTAGGTAAGCCAAACATTCATAGAAATAACATTAACATTTACTAACTTCAAATTAAATAACTCTCAATAAATCACAATTCCTAAAACCGGTGGTACAAATCATAAGTCTTTCTAAGAGTAATTACACAAAATAAATACAACACTGTTCCAAAACGAGAAGGAATTAATGGAACATAAATACAAAGGAAGGTGACTCTAAGGCCTGCGAACGCAACAACAGGTTACCGTGAGTCTCCACCGCAACAACCTGCACAACTACTATCGATCAATGCCTAGATCTATACACAAAAAATTGTACAGAAGTGTAGTATGAGCACACTACGGCGGTGCCCAATAAGTATCAAGACTAACCTCGGTAGGGTAGTGACGAGGAACAATCAAGACACCTACTGATCAAATGAAATGAACAGGATATGATAATAAAATATCGAGATAGAGATAATGAGGTAATATCAACAGCGGAAAGAAATCAAAATACAAATAGTACGAACAGTAAAGGGAGAACACGCGTAGTAACGAACGATACCAAAGTAAATCAGATAACCAAGTAAATCAACACTGACATAACAGGAACAGAGACAAGTAAGAATGTATTCAATTAAAGAAGGAATTGCCAACTCAATCAATCACATCATGTCTAATACTCAATCCTGACCATCTCAATCCTTGCTTTCTCACATCATAATCTTAACTTCCGAACCTTCCGCACGCATGGTGCCCCCATATTTTCCATCTCACTTTTGACAATAGAATCCACACGCTATACAATACATAATGTCCGTACAATGCACTCAATATGTTCTAGAAGTCTCATTTACTTAATATAAGTAAAATTGCAATTTCTAAACTAATTGGGAAAGTCAGCGAGAAAAGATGAAGTTGTTTCTTTTGAAATCATTTGAGTAAAGAAAGTACCCCTTTTAATTTAAAAATACAACATCGAATGGATTATTACCTTTAACATGAGATTTAATAACTTAAAACTTAGTAGAAATTTCTGTTCAAGTAAAATACAACCTCAGACGGTTTAAAAGGGTATAATTGAGAAACTAACTGAATTAAGGCTGTAACAATTATTGGAGTTTGAAGTATTAGAATATATATATATATATATACATAAATACGGTGAGGTATTGAAAACATTGTCGGTTCTAACACAAAGGATCACAGCAATAAAGGAATTTAAACAGTTTATACACTTGAATTGATAACAACAAATAAACACAACAGTAGAAAGTGCACGGCATCACCCTTCGTGCTTTTACTCTCTCGTTCTCACCATAGGAGGCAATATTCATTTTTATTCTTTCTTGTTGTGGCATGCAACCCGATCCCAATCATATAGTACTGTTGCGGCGTGCAACCCGATCCAAATCATATAATATTATTGCGGCGTGCAACCCGATCCAAATGATATAATATTGTTGCGACGTGCAACTCAATCCAAATCATGTAATATTGTTATGGCGTGCAACCCGATCCAAATATAATGATGTTTCGGCGTGCAACCTTGTGATGACCTTAAAAATGAAATTTTGAGTTCCGAGGTCTTAAAAACCTCTTTCAGTATTAGCTCGATTTGTGTGCATAGTCCGGACGTGTAGCCAGAAAGCCTATATGTGAAAATCTGTGAAAAATAATAAATTTTAATTATAAAATGAGTTAAGTTGACCTCAGTCAATGTTTTGGATAAACAAACCTGGACCCGTGATTTGACTGTCCCAGAGGGTCCGTAAGAAAATATGGGACTTGGGCATATGTCCGGAATCGAATTCCGAGGTCCCAAGCCCGAGAAATGAATTTTTAAAGAAAATTGTTTAAAGGATTTGGAAATGAATTTTGATTAGAACATGTTGGTATCGGGCCCGTATTTTGGTTCCGACGCCCGGTACAAGTTTTATATATGATTTAAGATAATTCTGTGAAGTTTGGTAAGAAACGGAGTTCGTTTGACGTGATTCGGACCTAAATTGGAAAGTTCGGTGTTTAAAGAAGTTTTGAGAAATTTTATTGATATTGAGGTTTAATTCGAGGTTTCTGATGTTATTTTGGTGATATGAGTACACGAATAAGTTTGTGAGATATTTTTGAGGTTGTGTGTATATTTGGCTTAGAGCCCCGAGGGCTCGGATGAGTTTTGGATAGGCCACGGGGTGCATTTTGAACTTAGAAAATTGCAGAATTTTAGCCGGTGTGCCCGCTCACAAATGCGAAGGCTGGATCGCAAATGCGAAAACATCTCAGGCCTGCCTTGCTCACAAATGCGAGTATTCTTCCGCAAATGCGAAAATTCCTGTTCAGCCTTGGGTCGCAAATGCGACCCATTGTTCGCAATTCCCAAGTCGTAAATGCGACATGATGTTCGCAAATGCGAAGGTCTTATTTTCCTGAAGGGTTCACAAATGCGAGCCCTGTTTTGCATTTCCCAACATAGCAGAGGTCAGAGTTCGCAATTGCGAACCCCTGTTCGCATTTCCCATACCCGCAACCTGCAACTTTTATACATAACCGATTTTAAACTCATTTTTCATATTCTCTCAAAACATAAACACCCTAGGACGATTTTTCAAAGGCTTCTTCTTCTCTAAATCAATTGTAAGTCGTTTTTAACTAATTTTCTTCGATCATTAACATCTTTTAACATGATTTTAACTCAAAATCAATGATTTTCATGGGGGAAATTGAGTGTTTTGGGTAGAACCTAGGTTTTTCAAATATTGGGGATTTGGACCTCGATTTGATGTCCGATTTTAAAATAAATCATATATTTGGGTTTGTGGGGGAATGGGTAATCGGGTTTTGGTTCGAACCTCTTGTTTTGACCATGTGGGCCCGGGGGCGATTTTTGACTTTTTGGGCAAAACTTTAGAAAACTTATTTTCATGCATCGAGGTTGATTCATTTAGCGTTTATTGATGTAATTAAGTTACTTGTGACTAGATACGAGCGAATTGGTGGTGGGATCAAGGGGTAAAGCTATAGTTGAATCGTGAATTGTGTTTGTGGCATCGAGGTAAGTGGCTTATCTGACCTTATGTGGGGAACCTTCCCCTTAGGATTAGTATATTTGGTAATTGAAATGCCTTGTACGTGAGGTGACGAGTGCGTACTTGTGCTACTTGTTGGAAATTCAATTTTCTTTAAATAATTACTAGTATGTTTCCTTTCCTGTTTCTATTTCTTGCACTATTAAGCATGTTGTTAGCTTAGGAAAGCATGTCTAAGTGACTTAACTGCTTTATTTGATTCAACCTGCCTTACTTGAATTCTGTGCAGCATGCTGGGCTAGAATCACTTATTTCCTTAATATGAAATTTTGTCATTTCTGTATATCTTCCTGCTGATGTTGTGTATTTATTTTGGGACTACGGATGTGGAATTCCGATAGCTCACCCTTGTCTGTTTACTTTGGGACTACGGGTTAGATTCCCGATAGATCCCTACACATTTACTTTGGGACTACAGGTTAGATTCCCGGTAGATCCCCCTGCATATTTACTTTGGGACTACGGGTTAGATTCCCGGTAGTTCCCCCTGCACAGTTATATGGAACTACGGGAATGCACCCGGTAGATTCTTCCAGTACTGGGTATTTACATTTGGGACTACAGAACGAGATTCCCGCTCACTATGAGTTGGACTACGGGACGGGATCCCGGGAGATCCATTGGATATGTACATATGGAACTACACGGCGGTATCCTAGGAGATCCCCGATGATTATTATTGGTGTTGAGCTGTATTTATTTTCCATGTTTACCTTGTTTCTATATAGTCATTATTGTCCGGTACATCCTGTGTTATTTTACTGCCGTATTTATTTATACTGTTCTGTTCTATACTGTTGATCTTGATATTTATTTAGCCTCAGTAGGGCCCTGACCTTCCTCGTCACTACCCAACCGAGGTTAGGCTTGGCACTTACTGAGTACCGTTGTAGTGTACTCATGCCTCTTTTGCGAATGTTTTTCATGTGCAGATCCAGGTACCATTGATCAGGCCTACTATATAAATATGGTGCATGCCGAGCGGCACATTTGACACTGTTATTGCCTTATTTCTGTTTTTAAATTGTTTTACTTCCGCAAGTTTGGTTATCTTCCGCTAGTTTAGGCTTACCTAGTCGTAGAGGCTAGGTGCCGTCACGATGGTACACGGAGGGCGAACCGGGGTCGTGACAAACCCGACCCAAATCATATAATGATGTTGCGGCGTGCAATCTGATCCCAATATACAAATCAACATCAATCACAAAAGAATCCCGGCAAGGGAACAATAAGGAAACAAACATATCCCGGCAAGGGAGTCAACAACAAGAATTAACACATCCCGGTAAGGAACCAACATTAAGAATCAAATATGTCCCGGCAAGGGAATCAACTATAATCAAACTTGTACCAACAATTAACTTCACAATAAAACCTCAACTAAACAACAAGACATAATAAGCACGTGATAATTACACCGGTATCCACAACAATTGGACATGTAACCTATTTGTACGAAGTCATAGAGGAACTCACAATCAAGAAGTATCAAAACAATAAGGAAGGCAATTACTTCAAGTAAGGCAAATAAGGGTCAATGTAACACGCAGGAATTAGAGGAAAGCTAGCAACACCATATGGAGTATATAGAGATAATTTAAGCAATTAGGAAACTCAATCATCACGGAATACTTTGCACATAATGAACATAAGGACCTAAGAACCCTAGAGCAAATTTCCCACAAATAAGTCCGAGCACACACTCGTCACCTCGCATGCACGGACTACAATTAGTATGGAAAACTCAAATCCTAAGAGGAAGTCCCTCACACAAGCTTAGGCAAGATACTTACCTCAAAGTCGACAAACCGATACTCTAAAATGCACTTCTCGAGTGAAAAGACCTCGGACGGCTCAAATCTAACCAAATTAACTTCAAAGCACAAATAAAACACATAAGAAACTATTCTGGATCATAAAGTTTCAATCTTTAACAAAATCCAAAATTTGGTCCAAAAGTCGACCCCCGGGCCCGTGCCTCAGAATCCGACAAATTTTACAAAATCCGAATACCCATTCCAATATGAGTGCAACCATACAAAATTTATTAAATTTCGATACCATTTGGCCCCTCAAATCACGATTTTTCATTTTAGGAATTTTCTTCAAAAAAACCAATATTTTACTCGGCCCAAATCACAAACTAAATGATAAAAATGAATACACATTCATGGAATATAATCAATTCTAGGTGAAGAACACTTACCCAATAATTTTGCTTGAAAAATCCCCAAAGAATCGCCCAAAACCGAGCTCTAGAACTCCAAAAAAGGTGAAAATGGCAAACCCTCGGAATAGAGTACTATTTATTCCGCTCAGGTCTTAAAGCATCGCAAACGCGGGGGAAGTATCGCGTTCGCGTAGAAGAAAAATGAAGGCTGCCCAGTTGTGCTTCGCGAACGCGACAACACGCATGCAAACGCGGAGAAGGAAAATATTATGGCCCAGAGATTGCTCTTCGCCAACGCGTGAACTAGTACGCAAATGCAAAGTACGCGAAGAGTGGAACAACATAACTACGTGAGCGCGTGAGGGCGGACGCAAACGTGAACGCGATGAGGGATAAAGCAGAGCTTCGCGAACGCGAGGATCTAAATGCGAACGCGAAAAAAGATTTTCAGGTGGTTAGAAACAAAGCTTCGCGAATACGGAAGGCGGTTCGCGATCGCGGAAGGCGGTTCGCGATCGCGAAAGAGGATACCAGAAGTAGAAAACAGAAGTTCAAAAACAAGGGGAAATGACCCGTAGCCCATCCGGAACACATTCGAGGCCCCCGGTACCCCATCCAAACACACAAACAAGTCATATAACCTAACACAGACTCGCTTGAGGTCACAAATCACATCAAACAATGCTGAAACAATGAATCACACTATGAATCGAACTTAGGAACTTTCAAACCTTCCAACTTCCAAAACTCGTGCCGAAACCTATCAATTCAACCCGGAATGACGCCACATTTTGCAAACAAGTCCAATATGATATAACGGAACTGTTCCAACTCTCGGAATCGCATTCCGACCGTAATATCACAAAAGTCAACTATGGGTCAAACTTCTCCATTTTCCAAACTTTTGTCGAAACACCTCAAACTATCCTACGGACCTCCAAATCCGAATCTGGACGCGCGCCTAAGTCCAAAATCATCATACAAAGTTGTTGAGATCACCTACAACCCGTTCCGGGGTCGTTTACCCAAAAGTCCAATTCTGGTCAAATTTTCACTGTTTAAACATCCAAAACTAGGTTCCTTCTTCCAGTTCAACTCTAATTCATCCGGAGACTGAATCCAACCATGCATACAAGTCGATATACATAATGTGAAGCTGCTCTAGGCCTCAAACTGCCGAATCGGGCGCAATTGCTCAAAATAACCAGTCGGGTCGTTACACATGGCTCGTGGGAATTTTCAAGAAAAAATCTATATTTTTCCTGGCCTATATTTTTCCATGGCTCATGGGAATTTTCAAGAAACTTAATGCATAAATTAAGTCCCATATGGGATGAAATTGTTAGTATTAAACAGCGTGGTGCACATTCAATTGCATCTGTAGAGAAGAGGGGAAAGAAGAAAGAAGAGAGAAAAAAGGAAAAGGGTGTAACTAAATCCTTTGATTGAATGCACAAATAATGGATTGAGAGCCTTTTAAGATGAATTGTATATATTTTGTAAACAAAACTTATTTATGTCAGGTAATTAACTAAACACAGACATTTAAGGTAATAAAGTTTCCAATAGGGTATAGGAATGAAAAAATCCCTTAATTAAGTATATGAACTTGTTATCATAAAAACTTGTGTTTCCCGTGATTAATATCAAGGGGTGTATCTAATCAC
Organism: Nicotiana sylvestris; assembly: GCF_000393655.2. Lineage (NCBI taxonomy): Eukaryota > Viridiplantae > Streptophyta > Magnoliopsida > Solanales > Solanaceae > Nicotiana > Nicotiana sylvestris. Next base: position 110,273,508 of record NC_091065.1, read on the forward strand.
CAAAATTAATTGTATTTGCCTTTTTAAGAGGGTAGATTGCTGTTGAAAAAAATGAAATCAAAGAATAGTAGAGAGTTTCAAAGTTAGATAAAAAAATGCCTTCATGGAAAAAGAACAAGGCTCAGATGGTCACTCAACTTTGTAAAATTGGAAAAATCATATAACTTCTTTTTGTATTTTAAAAGTCACTCAACATTATCTAATTAGCTTAAATGATTTGCCGGATTTTGTACTTTCTGATGAGATTTAGTGACATAACAAATATTATATTTTAAAAAATTATTAAAATACTAATTTAAAACCTGAACTATTTTGAAACCCAAATCACATGTTTACACCCAAATTACATGTTTACTCAAGGAATTTTTACATTCCTATGTCATATAAGAAATTATATTACCCTCAATGTTTAAAGTTTGATATAATTACATTTAGTATACCTAATTACCAATTCTATACCATAAGGTATTTTAACTATATATTAATTGTACCTCATATCACTCCTAAATTTATGGTACCGTATATTCCTCCAAATCCCCACCCTGCACGTTTCTCTCTCCCAACCCCACACCCTCACCCACGTATCACCACACACCCAGGTTTCAAACCATTATTCCCTCTGCTAAAACCAGGAAAACAATTGAAGCTCTCTACCATTAACGTCCAAAATCAAGGTTTTTCCTTCTACAACCAGTCAAAATTGAAGTCAAATCTTCAAAGTTCATACACAACAATAACTTTTGATGGTTATAATTTCGGGTTCCTTCAGTAATATAAGAGGAAAGGAAAAGAGAGCAACAATTCCATCATTGACAGCCATTAAAAAGCTTTGAAGTTTTGAATTCAAATTTGGGTTTTCAAAATTCATTATTTATTTGGATTGGGTGTTGTTGTAAATAATTGGGAATATGATTTGGAGTTTATATCTCAATTTTGAGGGGTTTTGGTGAAGATTAGACTTGATTTTGGCTGGATTTCAGATTGAAACTCGAAGAAGAAGAAGAAGAAGACATGACATACATTATATTGCAGCAATTGTAGAAAAATTGTAGACTGTTGTTTATTTATTTTTGAGCTTTTGTGTTTTGTGTTAAAAGGTTTTATGGGAGCTTGTTATTCCACTTCGTCTGTTTTGGAGCTAACTTGTGCAGAAGAGAAGATGTTTTTTAAGTTATATATATTGCTATACCTTTAAATTCAAGAAAGTATGGATGTATTGTATTTAAAGAGACGTGAATTTGTAGAATAGGTTGAATGTGAGGAATGAGCCAAATAAGACTCACAATGACTTGTTTTTTTACATTTAATCTACAACAAAACTACATATCATTTGAAAAATTAATATGAAAATACAGAATTTCAATGTTTCTACAAATTATCTACAAAATTCTACAAACTGTTCATAACAAAATTTATCTTTATTTTCATGCATGTTCGTTTGAAACACTAAAGTTACTTGATATGTCAACATCTCCTGTTATAGAGGAATACAACTTATCTACAACTTGCTACAACTTTCACACATTATTTCCACCCAGTGAAATACAACTACAATAACATAAAACTTACATACAAATTTTATACAAAATTTATACAATATGTCTTTTGTATATTTTGTATCTGATTTATACATCTAAAAACAATTTTCATACAACTAATTATATAATATACAACTTATCTATAATTTTTGTACATTATTTCTACTAAGTTATATACAACTACAATATAATACCACTTAAATATAATTTTTATACAATGTTGTTCAACTTTCATACAATAGTTAAATAAATAAATAACAGAATACAATTTTTCTACAATTTAACTACAATTTTTCTACAATTTCTGCAATATAATGTATGTCATGTCTTCTTCTTCTTCTTCTTCGAGTTTCAATCCGAATTTAAGCCAAAACCAAGTCTAATCTTCACCAAAACCCCTCAAAATTGAGATATAAACTTCAAGCCATATTCCTAATTATTTGCAACAACACACAATCCAAACAAATAATGATTTTTGAAAACCCAAATTTGAATTCAAAATTTCAAAGCTTTTTAATGGCTGTCTATAGTAGAATTGCTGCTCTCTTTTCCTTTGCTTTGTATTACTGAAATTTGGACATAATTGCGTTTGATGTAGAAGAATTGTAGAAAATTTAGTCATTTTTGATTTGTGAATTGTAGAAGAATAATCAATTCATTTTTGAATTGTAGAAGAATAATCAATTCGTTTTTGAATTGTAGAAGAATAATTGCGTTTAATGTAGAGACGTTAAATTTGAAATGAAACTGATGAAGAAGATTAATGTGCGTGATTTGCGTTTGGAAGATCTGGAAGAATATTTAATCTCCCAATTTTAGTGCGTCTAAATAAGGAAGCCTACAACTACAATGATTCCTTATTTAATGCATGGTCTATATTATGTAGAAATACTATTAGCATGAAGGGTAATATGCAAACTATGAACATATTTGGTAATATAGTTTCCTATATGGTATAGGAACGAAAATTTCCCTTTACCCAATACCTAACGCATTGTATACATATGGGTCGACTTTAATAGCTTCTATGCTCTTTATGTAATTGTGTGTTAATTTGAAAGTTTTTGTATTTTTATCACCAAAGAATGTGGTGCAGTGGATGTGACTGCTCTTCCCTTAACCAGAGGTCTCGAGTTCGAACCCTAGGTATGGAAAAATCTTTGGCAGGTGACGAGGCCAATGTGTATTGGAATTTCCTGCTCGTGCTCTGTCAAATTCTAATATAGTTTAAGATATCGTCCCACAGAGACTGGATAACCTATGCTACAAATTTGTAATATTTTAACTACTATTTTAGAGAATCAAATTGATGAAAAGTGAGTGTGGTTTAAAACTTATTAATTACTTAAATAAAACAAATACTTTTGGAAGATTTATAATTTAAAAAGGAGTTGAGAATCATTGAATTCACTTGATAATGTTACTATAATAAAATCTCAATTTCTATACTTATTTTTCTAAAGAATAATTGCTTATTTATAATCCAATTATATTTTGCTCACTAAGAAATAACCAATTAATAACACTCCGTGAGAATTATGTTAATTAATAAATTTAAGACATGTGACATTTAAACCGAAATATGTTTTTTGCTTGAATTGTGCTAAAAGAAAGTAAAAACTTCGTGAGAATATTTTTACCAAGGATCAATAATTTTGCCTACAGCAATTCCTCCGTGAGAATTAAAACTGAGCAAGCAAGAATACTGACTTGAAATAATAGTTTACTGAAAAATTACTTTCACTCTACTATTTATTCATCGGTTATTATATATTAATTTTGCTCCGCGAGAATTACAAAATTAATATATGAATAACTTAGAATATATATATATATATATATATATATATATATATATATATATATATATATATATATATATATATATATATATATGTGTGTGTGTGTGTGTGTGTGTGTGTGTGTGTGTGTGTGTGTGTGTGATGATAGAGTAATACCATCATTTCAGCACAGTATGAAACGCAAATAAAGAGTTTCAAGCCAAGAATATAAAAACTGAGATAGTATTATAAAATATATCAAGCTTCATCAACTATCCCAACGAAAAGAGATTACCCTATTATGGAGTCACTACAAGAAAAGTACTAATTACATGGAAATTTTACCTGGGGATTTTATTCGCTGATAATACCTATGAATTTTTATGGGAAACATTAAAAATCCTAAATTTAAAATATTTTACATGCAAAAAATATTTTCCTAAAAAATCCGTAGGTAACTTTGGTGTCATTATGCGCCAAATATATTACCTAGGGAAACGAATTGGCGGGTACATTTTCGTAGGAAAATTCGCATGTAAACCAATAAAGAAAATGGGGAAAAAATCCTATGTTAATCCGAAGGAAAATCCTTAGGTAATTTTACATGCGAATTTAGTTGGGGATATTTTCTTATGTATTTACCTGGGGATTTTCTTATTTGGAAAATTACTTGGGGATATTATTGTTGCGAATTTAGTTGGAAATTGTTTCTTGGGGATTTACTTGGGAATTCTCTTAGCTGGGGAATTACCTAGGGATGTTATTGTTGCGGATTTAGTTAGGAATAATTTCTTGGGGATTTACCTGGGAATATTCTTACCTGGGGAATTACCTAGAGATTTTGTCGATATGAATTTGGTTAAAATATTTTTCTTGGGGATCTACTTATTTGGGGAATTGCATAGAGATTTTATTATTGTAATTTTACTAAAACTTTATTCTTGGTGATATAGCTTGGGATTTATCTATAAATGTTATTACGTAAGAAATTAACTAGAGATTACTTATGTGGATTACGTAGTTGTTGACCACTTTCTTTTTTAATCACTTCTATCTCTTCTAATTTTTTAAATACAAATTGAATTTGACAAATTTTATATAACTTCTTATGGTCATGTTGTTTAGAAGATGGCGATAATAACTTAGTTTTGTAAAATTGTTGCAAGAAGATCAAATAAGATCTCTATTCTTCTTTATATTTGGTTAACTAATATATAAGACATTGAATTGGATATGATTTTTGATAATTTATCGTTTATTGCGCGATGAAATTTTGCTGATTAGCTATAAAATTTATCTGTCATGATTTTTCTTTTAGTTGATATATCTAGAATACACAGTACCTATACAATCATTTTCATACAAAGTTCATAATAAAAGAAACGAATACGTGATAGATTATAATCTTTTAAGGTTATCTGAATTGTTTTCATACTTAGCTACGTCATCTGTTATTTTTTTTAAAACTAAATAGGATCAATATTTAATATTTTGAAGAGCTTATATTTTTAAACTTTATTTTATAACTCAAAACACATCGTTCCGTATTAATTTTATATATTATATATTTTTATCGATTATTAAGGTAAATATTATTAAAATATTGACTCTATATAAGACTTAATGATATATATATTCGGATTGAACATTGCAAGCCATTAAATATAACATAGTCAGTCATTAAGTTTTAAAATAAATTTAATAAAAAAATAAGTATTATAAATTTTGTTATTTTAAGAACTAAAATTTTAATATGGTCGATAAAAAATGATATAACAAAAGTAAGATACAACTATATCTATCATATTTCAGTTAATATCATCAAAAAATATATTAAATTGTGCATAAGTGTACAATTTAATTTTAATTTTTAAGCAGAGAAAAATATTTTACATTTATAAAAATATAACTAATTTTTTTTTATCTTAGGTATGTTATTGTTTTTACATGAATTTAAAATGATAAATTTTAAGTGTAGTATGTATAAAATGATATTAGTTTGTAAATTTTAGTATTGGAACTTATTTTCAAGTGATCATGTGATTTTACTTTTCACATCATCTCTTGATTAACTTCTAACATATTAAAAAACTTAATCTTGTATATATGTTGTTAGGATTAACAAAATAATTCTTACCAATTATGGTGTACAATAATTCTTGTTAGTCAATATATTATTTATATAAAAAGAAATTAATGTGGTATTCCAGTAATACAAATGAAACTTAAAAAAACTAAGAATATTATTAGACTAAAAGTAATATAATTGTAATTTAATTCACTTGCTTTTACTTCTAAAAATAATTTTTTGTTTGATTTATGAAATCCTTAATTAATGTATCTTTTCCAAAATAAACCAATAATAATAATAATAATAATAATAATAATAATAATAATAATATGAGGGAAACATTAAAATAGTACTACGTTGAAATTACAGTGGGGACATCTTGTCCCATATCAGCACGTTGGAATTGTGCTCGACGGTAAATGGCTTCTGTGGTAGAAGCCTTCTTGTGTTTTAACGTAATAAATAAATTTGTATATATATTGAGTAAGTTACAAAATGCAGGGGGTGGATTGACAATTGATTAGTGACTAGTGATTACTAAAACTAAAAGTGTGGGGGGTGGTGCCATATTATCTCAGTATGTGTGGGGGCATATACGTATGGTAGAGTCTTTATAACAAAAATACTACAGCAGTAATTTTAATTCTTTTTGTCTAAAATATTATATAGATTTACTTGGGAATTTTGATGGGGATTTACTTGCAGATATTTCCATGTGAAAATCCGCAAGAAAACTCCTAATTTTCATAAACTTTTTACCAAAATTTTTAATGGAATTTTTAGAATTTCCTACCAAAAAATCCGCAAGAAATTTACATGCAAATGTAAAACCCCAAGTAATCTACATATGGATTCGAAAATTCGTAGGTAATGTACTTGGGGATTTGTGAATTTCACAGGTAATAATTACGTACGAAGGTTTTTCCATCAGATTTTCCCACATAATCCTCGAAAAAATTCCCATGTAATACGTGATTTTCTTGAAGTGATATAATAAAAGCTAAAAAAGATATTTAGAAAATTAGAAATATTTTTACTACAAGAAAAGAAGACCAAGACTAATTCTTGTCTTACAAATATTGGATATGCTTATACAAAGATAACTTGCTATTTATAGGAAAAGATGAGTAGCTTTTGTCATGTTCCACTTTTGCTAATGTGAAATTCATGTATGCGAAGTGACCTTTGTGTATGTAGATTCCATATATGCAACTATGACACTTGTGCTTCTCTCTTGACTTCATGAGTTAGTCTTGCAAATGTAGGTTCCATGTATGCGAATGTGATCTTCGCAAATATAGATTCACACATGCATATATGACTCTTTTGCTTCCATTCTTGACTTCATGAGTTAGTCTTGCAAATGTAGGTTCTATGTATGCGAATGTGACCTTTGCAAATATAGATTCCACACATGCACATATGACTCTTTTGCTTCCATTCTTGACTTCGTGGGTTAGATTTGCAAATGTAGGTTCCATATTGTGACGACCCGGCCAGTCGTCTCATGAGTTACCGCTCTGTTTCCCCCATTTCTGTTTCTAATTGTTTTGTATAATGGTTCTATATGTGATCGGGTTGATTGGTTAGGGTTCGGAAAGGATTTGGTAAGGTTTGAGATACTTAGTCTCTTTTAAGGAAGATTGAGTTGGAAAAGTCAACCGGGTGTTGACTTATGTGTTATAGGGCTCAGATGTGAGTTCCGATGATTCGGTTAGCTTCGGGGGTGATTTGGGGCTTAGGAGCGTGATCAGAATGAGTTTTGGAGGTTTCGGAGTAGATTTAGGCTTGAATTGGCGAAGTTGATATTTTGGCGATTTCCGGTTGATAGGCGAGATTTTGATATAGGGGTCGAAATAGAATTTTGAGTGTTGCAGTAGTTTCGTTGTGTCGTTTGGGATGTGTGTACAAAATTTCAAGTCATTCAGACGTGGTTTGGTTGAGTTTTTGATCAAAAGCGAAATTCGGAAGATTTTAGAAAGTTTGGCTTGAATCCGATGTGTTTTTGGTGGTTTGATGTTGTTTGAGGTGTTTTGATGATTGGAACAAGTTTGAATAAGGTTTTGGGTTATGTTGGTGCTTTTGGTTGAGGTCCCGGGGGTCTCGGGGTGATTTCGGGAGGTTGACGGGGAGTTGAGATGTTGTTGAAGCTGCAGAAATCTTCTGCTTCTGGTATTTTCGCACTTGCAGAATGGGGGCCGCAGGTGCGATCTCGCAGATGCGGCGAAGGAAAACCGCAAAAGCGAATTTGAGCTGGAGAGTTAGGAAACCGCAGAAGCAGTTAATGGACCACACCTGCGATGGCACAGGTGCGGCTGAGGCATCGCAGATGAGGGTTGGGGCTAAGTTAATGAAAATCCGCAGAAGCGGCTAGATGACCGCAAATGCGGTACCACAGACGCGGTAAAATGGTCGCAAATATGAAAATCCCTGCACTAGAGGGTATATATTGTCTTCTACGCAAAATTTGGCTAAGTTCATCATTTTTAAAGACGGGAAAGAGGCTAAGGCATGATTTTAAGGAGAATAACAGGATATCGGTTGAGTAAGTTCCCTAAGATTATTTATCTGGGTTTAAAATCATTTTTTCATTGTTTAATCATGGTTTTAGTGGATACTAAGGAAGAAAAATTGGGGATTAGGGCTTGAGTTTAAGAAGCCTTTAAATGGGGATTTGAGGGGTCATTTGGACTCTGATTTCAGTGTTCTTGATATGTGTAGGCTCGTGGGAGGATAAGTATTCCGTTGATGTAAAAAAATATCAAATTCCAAGATGTGGGCCCGGGGGTCGGGTTTTGGTAATTTCGGGATTTGTGCCATTTATTGATTATTTTCGCTTGGGTTTCGTTCCCTTGGCATATTTTGACGCTGTGATTATGATTTTGGATAGATTCGACGCAAGTAGAGGCCAATTCAAGGGGCAAAGGCGTCGTGGAGTAGTATTTTCATTGGTTTGAGGTAAATAACTATTGTAAATCTGGAATTGAGGGTACAAAACCCCGGTATTTGACTTGTTTTGATAAACGCGGTGACACACATGCTAGGTGACGAGCGTGTGGGCGTGCACCGTATTTGGTTTGGAAACATTATATTATTCCGTATATTGGATATTTATACTGTATTACGGGCTGTATGCTATGTTGGGGCCTTGTGCTGACCTGTAGAAACCCTTAGGGGCATTTTGACTGTTTTCCTCACTTTACATGCTAGAGGCATATCCTTAGTCATGTTTTACCTATTCAAATGTTTAAAACTGGTTTTATTACTCTACTCCTAATTGTGAGGGCTGTTTGGGCTGAGTTCCCTAATTTCTATTGTTGTGCCCGAGAGGCTGTGAGGTTAAGGACTGAGAGAGGTTAAGAACCAAATTGTGAGGATATTTATATATATGTGAGCTATGGATCGGGTTGCACGCCGCAGCGATACTTATATGGATCGGGCTGCACGTAACAACGATATATATATTGGATCGGGCTGCACGCCGCAGCAATATGACGCTTGTGATGTAGGAGCCCCTCCGGAGTCTGCACACCTCCAGTGAGCGTAGTCGACTATAAATTATGGATCGGGCTGCACGCCGCAGCGGTTACTATGATTTCTATTATTATGAGATATTAATGAGTCTAGTGCAGAGAGTGAGTACTGAGTGACGAGAGTTGAGTCACGAGTGACTGAGAGACTGCCCGAGAGGCCATACTCTGAGTGATTCCTTGCCCGAGGGCCCCTGTTATGATGTTTTCACCGATTTCACTCTTCTTTTAAATAAGTCTATGTTGGATATATTGCTAAGTATCTGATTTCAAATGTTTTAAACTGGAAGTATTGATTTTATAACGAAACTGATTTTTAACTGTAAAGTTGTTCCGTTATTCTGTTGATTATTCGGTTATATGCTTTTGAACTGCTCGTCACTACTTTTAGCCCTTATTTACTTTAGTTACTTACTGAGTTGACGTAATCACGTTACTCCCTGCACCTTGTGTGCAGAACCAGGTGCCCGAGCGGCCTAGTGAGGATCTTCAGCTGATTCAGCGTTTGCCGGAGATTTCGAGGTAGCTGCATAGCGTCCGCAGCCCTGTTTTCTCTCCCTATCTTGTTATCTTTTCCGCACTTTCTAGACTATTGATGTAGTAAGTATTCAGACTTGTATTAGAGGCTCTAGACTCGTGACACCAGATTTATGGGCTGTGTAGTTTCCTGGTATTTTGGCTTCCAGATATCTTTTGTTGCTTAAAACGCTTATAATGAAATTGGAATTTAAAACCTGTGTTAAAAAATGGCTTATTGTTAAAGGAAAACGGGTTGTGGTTAATTGATTGGTTGGCTTGCCTAGCAATGTGATAGACGCCATCACGACCGGTATTTGGGTAACACATATATGCAAATGTGACCTTTGTGTATATAGATTCCACATATGCATCTATAGCTTTTTTGCTTCCATTCATGACTTCATAGGTTAGCCTTGCCAATGTAGGTTCCATGTATGCGAATTTGACCTTGATTCCACATATGCAACTATACTCCTTTTCATCTCTAATTGTTTCTTTCCATAAGCCCATATGTATATTCTACATTTGCAAATATGAAGATGATGTGTGCAACTGTGGCTTTGCTTCATTCTCTTGTCTTTTAGCTTCTTTCCTTCTTTTTCATAATTTTGTTTTCCTACAAGATTTGTTAGAAAAATGCAAGGATAGGATATTATTATTTATATTTTATTTTAAAACTTAATTTTTTTCATATAAAATTACATGAATAATTTATATCCATCAGCAGGGAGCGCTTCCCCCCGAATGGGGCCCTACGCGGTGTGAATTCGGTGCGAATAGTCGGGCTCCAATGCGGGTACCGGATACCAGGTGGGAAACCCAAAGAAAAAGTTTTTGTACTTTTAGACACTGATTTATATCATTGAATTTTTCAATTCCCAACTCAAAAATTATATCACATCAAATTTAAATGTTTAAATGAACTACTTATTAAAAAATTGAACACAACTATGAGAAGAGCAAGATAAAATTCCGAAGGTCAACATTCAATAGATGATTACGAAGACACATGAAAAAATTCAAATCGATTATATCACACTATTATAACTCAGGTTATACTTTTATCGACGTCAAAGAGGTAATCACCTTAATACAACATGATCATCCACAGTATACTCACTTAATTCATGATTACATGTGGCTTCTACAGCAGCTGGGTGATCCCATCCTTAGTCACACTTACAGGGAGGCCAATATGGTTTCCGACGCACTAGCTAAAAATGGATCACAGCTAACCCCTGGAGGCAACACACACCTTTTTGACCAGACACCACTTTTTGTTAGAAAAAAAGTTATGCAAGACCAAGCAGGCATAGTAAGGCAGAGACTCGTTTGCCCTAGTTTTCTAAACACGAACCATCCTCCCACCATGTACCCCAAAACCCCTTTTGCCCCTCTGCCCCAACAACTGCTTGTAGTAGTTCTACTTTTTCTAGTATTTCTAGTTTTTGTCTTAATCCCCATGTGGATCCTAGTATGATAGTTAGTCATAGTATAGCACAAAATCCCTGCGGGGACCCTACTTATGTACTCCCAATGGGGCCCAGTTCACCCTCCTTGTAACTTTCTCTAAGTAATGATAAGTTATCTTTCCTGACCAAAAAAAAAAAAAACTTAGGTTATACTTTCAACTACTTAAAATTGTAGTTCTTCATTGTTTATAGTTTATATGTGACTCTAAATTATTTTTAAATTTGTTGTCATTAGGCTCTAAATCAAGTGCAAGGAACAAAAATTCCAATGATACAAATCATTATCGTAAAAATTATATGATACGATTTAATATTATTTAAAACTTGTTTAACTTTAACAACACTTCTTGTAAAATCTAGGAGTTATAAAAATTCTCAAATATGTTTAAATGAGTTTCGAATTTTTTAAAAATATATTTGCAAGATTTGATTGTTGAAAATTTAGTGTAACATAATTTTTAGATGGAAACCAAAAAATTTAATGATTTAAATCATTGTCCAAAAGTATTAAAACTTTCAAATTAACTATAGTTGCATAGAGAACAGAGAAGCTGTTAAAGTTGATCCATATATGTGGGACATGTCACGTATTGGGTAAACGAGTGGTTTGAGTTTTAAAATAGTATAGGTTTAAAATTAGTATTTTACTAATAACTTTTAAAAATAAATTTTTGCCATGTCACTAAATCTCACCGGAAAATATAAATTTGACAAGAATAACCTTTAAGTGAACTAGGTAAATCGAAGTGATTTTAAAAGATAAAAGAAAGTTATATGATTTTGATGACCAATAACCCAAAGTTGAGTGACTTTTGAAAGCCAAAAAGAGTTAGTATATGACTTTAATGGTTAATTTTACAAAGTTGAGTGACCATATAAGCCATTAACTCAAAAAAGAATGCAAGATAAACTTTTTAAAAAAATAAAAAAATCGAAGACGAATATTCATCATATAACAAAACACACACCTTTCCCAAACATTAAAAGCCATTAATAAAGTACAATAATTCAGTCAAAGTTTTGCAATGTTGGTATGAAATACAATAAAGTCTATTGAATTGCAGTAAAGACCTATGGACAGAGTTGTACATTGAACTAACTAAATTGAATTATTGAATTACCAGGAAAAAATAAATAATTAAAAATTCTTGTATTGGAAAAACGTGCAAGTCGCCATATACTTGCACACTTTCACTCTGCTTTCCAATTCACGTCGATCTCATCGATAACTCCTGCTTCTGCTTCTCTACCAGACTCCATAATGGCGTTCGCGTCTTCCTCCATTTCTAGATCCAACACTTCCTTTCCTTCAGTTTCTTATCCTTTCGTAAAATTTCCCCACATTGCATCCATTTCAATTCGCAATAAGTCGTTATTCCCTTCTCAATTTACCCTCAAACGTACCAGAAATGCTTCTCTTCGTCCACGTATCACAACCCAGCTCTCTCCAGGTCAACTTCACCTCGGGCCCTCCTCATTTTACTGAATCGATTTTTCGGTTTCTAGAGTATTTCTTAATTGGTACGTTGGTTATTTCTGTTTCAGATTATGTCCCGGATTCAAAATTTTACAAAATTGAAGCAATCTTAAGGTGACCCAGTCAAAGTTTTGCAATGTTGGTATGAAATACAATAAAGTCTATTGAATTGCAGTAAAGACCTATGGACAGAGTTGTACATTGAACTAACTAAATTGAATTATTGAATTACCAGGAAAAAATAAATAATTAAAAATTCTTGTATTGGAAAAACGTGCAAGTCGCCATATACTTGCACACTTTCACTCTGCTTTCCAATTCACGTCGATCTCATCGATAACTCCTGCTTCTGCTTCTCTACCAGACTCCATAATGGCGTTCGCGTCTTCCTCCATTTCTAGATCCAACACTTCCTTTCCTTCAGTTTCTTATCCTTTCGTAAAATTTCCCCACATTGCATCCATTTCAATTCGCAATAAGTCGTTATTCCCTTCTCAATTTACCCTCAAACGTACCAGAAATGCTTCTCTTCGTCCACGTATCACAACCCAGCTCTCTCCAGGTCAACTTCACCTCGGGCCCTCCTCATTTTACTGAATCGATTTTTCGGTTTCTAGAGTATTTCTTAATTGGTACGTTGGTTATTTCTGTTTCAGATTATGTCCCGGATTCAAAATTTTACAAAATTGAAGCAATCTTAAGGTGACCCAACTCACTTTTCTTATGGACTTACTCTCTATTTTATTTAATTTATTCTACCCTCTTCCCTTTCTCCCTCTGGCTTTATACTTTGCATGATAATTTTTTTTTTTTGCCTATTTCAAATACGGCTGCCAAAATTTGGAATGGATCAGACCATGGAGGATTCAACAGGTTTTTTCGGTAAGGACTGGTAGTTACCATGTGCATGCTGTTTTTATTAATTGATTTTAGTTTGTTAATCGGTATTATTCAATCAAGCAGCTAAGCCTCGATACCAAATTAGTGTTGGCATGATCGAGTATTTAGCCTCTGGTCCCAAACATAAAAAGTAGTAACATTGGTGGTTAGCTGTGTAATAGTTGTATTTATTTTTCTCTAGCTATTTTTGTAATACTGCTTAGCCTTCTTAGAGGGTGTTTGGATTGACTTTTAAGCTGGTCAAATAAGCTTTTAAGCTCTTTTTAGCTTTTTTCAATGTTTGGCAAAGTCAAAAAGTACTTAAAATAAGTTAAAAACTTCTTAAAACAAGTCAAAAACAACAAGCTGGGCAATCCCAACTTACTACTTTTTGGCTTAAAAGTTAGTTTTGCTGAAAAACTATTTTTTTTAAGCCAATCCAAACGTGCTCTTACTACGTTAGTTGTCTCTTGGATATTGGGCACCGGATAGATGTGGCCCATTGTATAAATATGTAGTAATGGATCTAGAAAAACCATCAGATATTTGCCCTCATTTTCGTTACATACAGAGAAGAAAAATGTTCTCTTCGCATGGCTTGAAACCCTAATAATCTAATTCCTCAATTCGAGATGTTTTCATGGCATCAGAGCGGGTGTTTCTGACTTCTCTCATCGATCCTCAACGTCCGATCTTACCCCGCATTCATGTAATCAACGTATGGAGGTTTTCTGGTCATCACATTTTATTGAAGATTCGAGTTTTCCTTCGAATTTTGGTTTGATTCTTCATTTCTAGCTAGTTTCCACCGGTGTATAAATTTTCTTCTCAATGTTTGGGTCAATTTTCCGACGTGTGTTCTTCAATTGATTTCAATCTGGGCGGTGAAGAAATTAGGGTTTTTGCTCAATTTTGTGGGTGAAAAGGTCCGATTTTGAAGGTCGTTCTTCTGCGATAGCGAAGAAGGCCGGTAATCTTATTCCTTTCTTTTTAAAATTGTTTGATTACAACACTATCTAACTTCACTAGTTAGGTATTAGACGAACGGTGTAATGGGAACTCCTGAGACTGAGAACTTTTCTCCTGATCCCTCTAGTCCTTTGTTTGTTCACTCCTCTGATATTTTCGGAATTTCTCTAGTTCATGCTCCTTTTTCGGGAAGTGGATTTGGGGGTTGGAAGAGGAAGATGATTGTTGCCCTCTCTGCTAAGAATAAAATAGCCTTCGTAGATAGTACATGCACCATACCAACTACTAGTGGACCTCAACAGAAAATATGGGACAGATGTAATAATATGGTGATTTCCTGGTTAACCAGTTCCCTTTCCCTTGAAATAGCAGAGAGTGTGCAATATTCTGACATTGCTCAAAGTATTTGGACTCAACTCCAAACTAGGTATGGGACTGCAAATAGGGCAAAGATTTTTGAACTCAAGCGTGAACTAGCCTAAACATCTCTAGGTGCTTTAGACATAGCTTCATATTTTAATAAACTAAAGTAACTATGGGATGAACTAGGGGTAATCTGCACCAATCATGCACAAAGGTGTGTTTGTGCTCCTAAAACAGGAGGATGAGGAGAACAAGCTTTTCCAATTCCTAATGGGTTCAAATGAGGTGTATGTGGGTGTTAGGAGCAATTTGCTTATGATGCAGCCCCCTCCAACTCTTGATAGTGCTTATAACATCTTACTTAGTGATGAAAAACAAAGACAAGTCCCATCTAATTCCCGGTTAAACTCTGACTCAATGTCCTTTAATGTGAACACTAATGCAAAAATGTGTTCTCATCCTGGTGTTGGTCCTGTCCCAGCCTTCAATCATAGCACTCCTCCTCCAAGGCAGTATCCTCAAAGGATAAATTTTGAACAGAACAAGGTGACATTGTTCTGCAAGTACTGTAAGAAGTCTGGACATTTAATTGATAAATGCTTCAATCTTTATGGGTTTCCACAAAATTCTAAGGTGGTCAAGGGTAAAAGAGGTGCTGCACATAGTGCTGCTGGTTCTGAGCATGGTAACCCTGAGTTCAACAATTCTGATTCTGCTCCTAATTTCAACGAGGGTCCAACTTCTATTACCCCAGCTATTGAAACTCAAAATTCAGTCATTCTAGGGTTGACCAAGCAATAGTATGCACAATTGATCAGTCTGCTGCAACATTCCAACTTGGGAGAATCCACCAGCTCTTCATCCAACCTTATGTGTTCTGCAAATTTTGCTGGTACTATGTTGACTAAGAGTCCTGTTTCTAATTCTAAACTTTGCATGCTCACCCATATTAATTCTATCTCCTGGATAATAGATTCAGGGGAAACTGATCATATGACCTCTAACAAAGATTTACTTACTAATATTGTCCCTTTGACAGTACCCTATCTTGTCACACTTCCCAATGGATACAAAGTAAAAGTAACTTCAACATGATTCTTTGCTTTGACTCCTTCTATCACACTACACAATGTTTTATTCATCCATTCCTTTCAACACAACTTAATTTCTGTTCATAAGTTGATATTACAGCTGCACTGTATAGTTTTGTTCACTTCTACTTCTTGTCTGTGGCATATGCTACAGGCCCCTTCTCCGAAGATGCCTCTGGAACTTGGTAAGAAGGAAGCTGGCCAATACAAGCTTGCTTGGAAAAGACCAGCAGACTCAGTGCCATTTTCTTCTAGTTATGTTTCTATTTCATGCAATAATATCTCTTCTTGTAATTCTAGCATTGATTCTAGTAATGTCTCTCCATGTAATCCTAACAATACTGTTGCTACTAATGAAACATTGCCATGTGCTGATGTTTCTATGAATGGTTTGGATTACATTTGGCATCAAAGATTAGCACATATTCCTTTTACTGCTATGAAAAATATATCTATCTTATCAACTTCTTTGCCACCTAGGCAATCCTTTCCTTGTTCCATTTGTCCTATTGCTAGACAAACTAGACTTCCTTTTCCTAGTAGTTGTATTAGTACCACTAAACCCTTTCAATTGATACATATTGATACATGGGGGCCTTATCATACACCCACATCTTCTGGATCTAAGTATTTTCTTACAATTGTTGATGACTTCTCTAGAGCTACTTGGACTCACTTATTGGGATCCAAGAGTAAGGCTTTCTCCTTAATCAAAGCCTTCTTAGCCATGGTTCACACCCAATTTGAGGTGTCAGTACAAACCATTAGAAGTGATAATGCTTTGGAATTGGGGTCTAGTCAAGCTAATTCTTCCTACTTTGCTGAACTTGGGATAATTCACCAAATAACTTGTCCTCACACACCTCAACAAAATGGTGTGGTTGAAAGAAAACATAGAACTCTCCTAGAAACATGTAGGGGTCTATTGTTTCAGTCCAAACTTCCTGTCAGTTTTTGTGGGGACTGCTTGCTAACTGCTACTTATTTGATCAACAGAATTCCATCTAGAATTCTTCAGAATAGGTCTCCATATGAAGTCTATAGGGGAAGTCACCTAACTATTCCCATTTGAGGGTCTTTGGTTGTTTAGCTTATTCAACTGTGCCAATTCCTCACAGGGACAAGCTACATCCCAGGGCTATTCCTTGTATTTTCTTAGGCTATCCTTTTGCCAAGAAGGGTTACAAACTTTACAATCTACATACCAAGAAATGCTTTGTATCCAGGGATATCATTTTCCATGAACACTGTTTACTTTTGCTACTTCTCCTCCCTCTTTTGAACCTCCACCTTTTATGTCACACTTCCTCCTCCCAATGATGTTCCTTTCACTTTTTCTCCTCCTCCCACTTTTGTTGCTTCTCCTACTTCTTTTGCTCCTCCCTCTCCCTCCAATCATTCTCCTTCTTCTTCCGGTTCTTCTCCTACTGTTCATCCTACTTTTCCTGTACCTAGTCTTTCTCCTCCTGCTCATAATACTTTTCCTGTACCTTTTAATCCTGATATCCCTTCTCCTCCCACTTCTTCCCTTTCTCCTCCTATTAGAAAATCTTCCAGACAACATAATGCTCCATCTTACCTCCAAGATTATGTATGTAAATTGCCTTCTTTCTCTGCGGCCCATTCCTCTTCCCACCCTTTAGAATCTAAACCTACTAGTTACTCTCAGGCTGCCTTATTCCCAGCTTGGCAGGATGCCATGAGGAAGGAGTTTGAAGCCTTGGATTCCAATCAGACTTGGGATGTTGTCCCTCTTCCTGCTGGCAAGAAGCCTATAGGTTGCAAATGGGTGTACAAAATCAAGTATAGGGCTAATGGTAGTGTTGAGAGATACAAAGCTAGACTTGTCATAAGGGGTGACACTCAAGTTGAAGGGGTTGACTTTACAGAAACCTTTTCCCCTGTAATTAAAATGTCTACTGTCAAATGTTTAGTAGCTGTAGCTGTTAAGAAACATTGGCCTTTTTTTCAACTTGATATTAATAATGCTTTTCTTCATAGGAATCTTGATAAGGAGGTTTATATGAAATTACCCCAGAGGCTGTCCATTTCTTTTCCTTCTACTTCTGTTCCTCTTGTTTGTAAGCCGAAGAAATCCCTTTATGGTCTTAGACAGGCTTCTAGACAATGGTATGCCAAGCTTTCCCAGGCCTTATATTCTAAGGGTTACTCTCATTCCCTTAATGATTACTCTTTGTTTGTCAAAGGCAGTCCTGCATATGGTTCTTCTGGTAGTGTATGTTGATGACATCATTATAACTGGGGATGACAGTGTTGAAGTCACTTCTTTGAAGCAGTTCTTGGACTCTCAGTTCAAAATCAAAGATCTGGAGTCTTTGCATTACTTCCTGGGTATTGAAGTGTGTTCTGTTTCTGGTGGGGTTATTCTCAATCAAAAGAAATTTACTTCTGATCTTCTTCAGCAGTTTGCCTGCACTGCAGTCACTCCTGTGGTCTGTCCCTTGGATTTGAACACCAAATTGTATGCTGATTCTGGTGATTTATTGCCTGCTCCTAGTCTTATAGAAGTCTGGTAGGCAAATTGCTATTCCTCACTCATACCAGACCTGATATTTGTTTTGTTGTTCAGCATTTAAGTCAGTTTCTGAAGTCTCCAAAGGCACATGACTGCTGCTTTACTTGTATTGAGATATCTCAAAGGTACTATGGATTTGGGTTTGTTTTATTCAAATTCCAATGATTTCTCTATTACTGCTTTCTCAGATAGTGACTGGGCAGCTTGCCCTGGCACCAGGAGGTCTGTCACTGGTTTTTGCATTTTTTTGGGGGACAATCTAGTTAGTTGGAAGTCCAAGAAACAACCCATTGTTTCTCTCTCTTCAGCTGAAGCTGAATACATGGCTTTGAGCAAAGTGGTTGCTGAGTTAACTTGGTTTTCTAGGTTGTCGAATGATTTTGCTGTGCCTGTTATGCTTCCCTTTTCTGTTTTTTGTGACAATCAAGCAACCCTCCATATAGCTAAGAATCCAGTCTTCTATGAGCGTACGAAGCACATTGAGCTGGCGGATATGCTCACTAAGCCTCTGCCAAGCACTCTTCATCATCATTTGCTCTCCAAGTTGCAGGTGGTCTCCCCCTCCAACTTGGGGGGGGGGGGTGTTGGCATGATGGAGTATTTAGCCTCTAGTCCCAAACATAAAAAGTAGTAACATTAGTGGTTAGCTGTGTAATAGTTGTATTTATTTTTCTCTGGCTATTTTTGTAATACTGCTTAGCCTTCTTAGTTAGTATGTTAGTTGGTCTCTTGGATATTGGGCACCGGATAGATGTGGCCCATTGTATAAATATGTAGTAATGGATCTAGAAAAACCATCAGATATTTTGCCCTCATTTTCGTTACATACAGAGAAGAAAATGGCTTGAAACCCTAATGTGATTTTACCTAAATTCCTCCATTCGAGATGTTTTCAATTAGTTAGGGTCAAGTATATGAATCGTCTATATCAATCTGCTCTATTTTGGCTGTATGTAAGCATTAGAAGGCTAGCATCATTCGATATTCAGTAGGATTGTTATAGTGAGACTATTTCTATGCTAGTTGTCAACCTACTAAAGGTTTACTCCTTTATCGGGGTTGGGGCCGGCTATGCTTGCAAAGCTCAGAAAGACAAGAGTTAGTATTTTAACTACTAATGATCAAATCAATATAAAATGTAGGCTAAAACCTATATCTGGAAGCTGAAAAGATTTATAAATTTTTTGAAGATTTATGTCGTAAAATGACATATATCAATTATGGAAGGAGAATATGTTTCCCAGCAGCACTTCAATTCCGTTTATAAAATGATGGAAGTAACATTAGCCTTCATATTTGCTTAACATTGTAGAATATCTGTAGTTTTTGTTACTGCTTTTTCATGCAAGATGGACTCTGAAAATCTAATGTTGTAACTTTCATTATAGAGGCTTCTGACGAGGCATGATCTTCTTTAACAAGATTTTATGGTGTTTGAATGTTGATTGCTTTGCCTGTGTGTTTGTTTGTATCAAGAATTTGCAAGATACTTTAGACCCTACATCTGAAACACCATTAAGTTTATTACTTCGTCAAAGATGCAAACCTTTGTTCTCTTACCCGCATTTCCACATTTTTCCGGTTATACTTGTTCTCCTTTGCCCTTTGACTCATTAATGACACAAGTTTATGAGATTATCTCGAAGTACCTTGATAGGCACACTTGCAGTTAGGGGTGTTCATAAAAACCCGAAAAACCGAAAACCAAACCAAACCGACCAAAAAAACCGATACTTTTTGGTTTGGTTTTGATTTTGAATTTTAAAAACCGATCAAATTTGGTTTGGTTTTGGTTTTAATTAGAAAAAACCGAACCAAACCGACTATAAGAGTAGCTATTTCTAATTTATTATTACACCTATACATATGTATATTGTTATACAAAGTTTCAAAAAATTTATGGTAAATGTTAATAGTTTGCACTTTTAATATAGTTCTTTACCTTTACATTCTAGTTTGATTGGTAGTTTTCTTTTGTTTAGTGTAAGAATCCATTCCGTGTTAAAAATAACATATTTTTAATTGAGTCCTTAAATTATTCATCACTATTTGATTCAATTATCATCAATATATTTTGGTAAATAATAGATTTCTCAAAAGGGCAATTGATTTGATAGTGTTACATTGAAAATGTGGTCGGCGGAATATGTGTTTGGTAGTGTATGTCTTATATATAAGAAAAAACCGACAAATAACCAAAAAAACTGAAAAACCGACATAAACCGAATCGAGAAAAACCGACTTAATTGGTTTGGTTTGGTTCTAATATTTGAAAAACCGACTTATTTGGTTTGGTTTCTTTTTAGGAAAAAACCGATCCAAACCGAACCATGAACGCCCCTACTTGCAGTAGGTTCTGAAGGTACTGTAATGCTAAGCCATAGTAATTGTTGTTAAGTTAATATTTATTTTCCTGATCTTCCTCGTAGTTCATAGTCAAACAAGAGCAAAAACCTTGTCACGTGAATAATATAAATCTTCACGGCAGTATTAACCCTGTTTCTATGGATATCTATCCCATAACCCAAGCATAATTCACATATTTTACATGCAAATGCAAATTCTACTGGTTCTTGTAATGTGTCCTTCAAATAGACTAGTAGAGTGCGCATGTGTTCTTTAGTTAGTACGTTGCTGACACATATTGAGCTTCTGTAGATTCTGTGATTCCTTTGCTGAAGGTGGGAAGTTTTGTGACTAATAAGTTGAAAGTAAATACAAGAGGAAACAGGCTTAAGGCCAATTATATGGCGTTGTACAGTAGAGTCCACATTTTTTTTAAGAACGTATTAGAATTCATTTCAGAATTTCCTGTAAGATATTTCTGGTTACTCGAAGATAAAAGGTGCCTTTACTTGTACTTGCTGAAATATGAAGTCACTATTGAAAATGGGCATTCGTGGCATCACGGTTTCTGATGTTCGTGGGTTTGGCGCTCAAGGTGGCTTGACAGAGAGACAAGCTGGTAGGGAAAATATTTGTTACTTTAGCTGCTCCTTATTGACCATTGTTGTGCAAGATTCTGAAGCTTTGAGCCTTTGATGTATCTGCTCTTTGCAGGCTCCGAATTCTCATAAGACAAGTTTCTTGCAAAAGTTAAGATGGAGATTGTTGTGCGCACAGACCAGGTTTTGGACTAAATGCCTGCAAGCTTCCACACTCACACACACACTCTCTCTCTCTCCCCCATAAAAGAATTTTTTTTGTGTGCGTGTGTGTTTGTGTGTATATTCATACAAATATTTTGATCCTTCGGAAAATCATTTCAGTTTTCCTGTGTGGAATGGAGCCTTCTTTGCCAAAATAATGGTCATTCCAAACCTGTACCCCAAAATTGTTGAGGGAAACTGTTCTTTTGACCCTTGAGTTTTGAATACTTCCTGAATTTTGGTGATATGACTTTTTCACTTCACTTAAATTTTAATGGTTTATAGTCGGATTCCTCCATTTAATGCTTTTTCATCTAGCTTCCCATACTTTTGAATGATGTCCTGATCTAGCCTGCTGTACTGCCGTATTAGGTTGAAGCTGTCATAGCAAAGATAACTGAAGAGGCAAGAACTGGTGAAATTGGTGATGGGAAGATCTTCTGTAAGTCTTTCTCTTCATAATCCTGGAATTCAATTACCAGTTATGTTGCACCAAAGGAAAGACCGGAAGGGGAAAACAAAGATAACCAACTCATGCTTGTAATTGTGCTGGAATTTCTCCAACCAGGCTTGAGACCATGATTGAAGAGTTAAAGTTTCTTTAATGAGGCTCAATGAGTATCTCATATTTTCCTTGTAAGGCTGCAGTCTTTGTTGGGATAGGTGTAACTCAAAGCTTTTAAATTCTGTGCTGTTTGCTAGCAAAGATTTATATTCCAATTATAAAGGTGTTACCTTTGTGTACAACATGGATATGGGGCTTAGATATTTCAACTATATGTATACATAGGAAGCCTTTTTCTTTTTTCTTCGTCTTTTGGTTCAGGTCTAGTTGTGGACTTCAAGGATTCCTCCAATTTGTCATTCCTAACATGCCCTTATATAGCGGAGTCTTAAAAATTATGTTACTCAAGTCATAATTGTGGCATTTTCTATGATAAGATTTAGCCTAGATATTTATTGTTTCTAAATTTTGTATTAGAAGATATTCTGGAGTTCCAATAAATTTAATACTCCCTCCGTTTCAATTTATGTGAACCTATTTCCTTTTTGGTCCGTGCCAAAAAGAATGACCCCTTTTCTTATTTGGAAACAATTTACCTTTATGCAATGATTTATAGCCACATAAAATATATGTGCCTCATTTTACGCCACAAGTTCAAAAGTCTTCTCTCATTTCTTAAACTCCGTGCCCAGTCAAATGGGTTCACATAAATTGAAACGGAGGGAGTGTTAAGTAGTAGACCCTTCTGCTAACATGTCTGGTTGACTAAATATCCTCCAACCTGTGCTTATCACTGAGCGAATCATACTGTTATTAGTCTTATGATCTTGTACGGGTTCCTGCTTAACCAATTAGTCAACTAGAACTGTCAAAGTTGATAAGTTCAAGTTTACGGGAAAGGCAATTTAGTGCTGGTGGGAAAAGGCAATTTGGACAGTCTAGCCATAGGAGAAATATCACATGGAACTGTTTGCCACTCTCACATAGAGAGATATTAGAGATATGCTTCATATTCATGGAAAAAAGAAAAAGAAATATGCTTCATGTTAGAATAAGAAATGTGTCCCAAATGATAATACCGTATAACATCTTGTGACAATGAAGCATTAGAGACATGATACTTCTGTAAATCAGTTGTAGAAGATGACTTATCCAGAACATAGGATGGATTTACAATGGAAACAATTGTGTCACATTTATTTATGTACGACGGCTAAGAACGCAGCGTTTGCTCGTTTGTACGAGGAGCTCGAGGGCAAAGGCGGAGACAAGAGGTTGTACCGGTTGGCCTAGGTGAGGGAGAGGAAAGCCCATGACTTAGACCAAGTCAAGTGCATCAAGGACGAGGATGGAAAAATGTTGATGGACGAGGCACTCATTAGGAGAAGATGATAGACATACTTCCATAATCTGTTGAATGAGGAGGGGGATAGACGCATTGTTCTGGGTAAGTTGTAGCACTCCGAGAGTCGGCGGGATTTTGGGTACCGTAGGCGGTTACGGTAGAGGAGGTGGAAGGGGCGATGCGTAAGATATGCAGGGGCAAAGCAACGGGGCCAGACGAAATCCCGGTGGAATTCTGGAAGAGCGCGGGGCGAGCAGGTTTGGAGTGGCTCACTGGGCTGTTTAATGTTATTTTTAAGACAAAGAAGATGCCCGAAGAATGGAGATGGAGTACGATGGTTCCGCTTTACAAGAACAAGGGTGATATCCAAAATTGCAATAATTATAGGGGTATCAAGTTATTGAGTCACACTATGAAGGTTTGGGAGAGGGTGGCAGAGGCCAGGGTGAGGAGGTGCATGTCTATTTTCGAGAATCAGTTTGGATTCATGCCGGGGCGTTCGACTACGAAAGCGATTCATCTGGTAAGGAGATTAGTGGAGCAGTACATGGAGAGGAAGAAGGATTTGCATATGGTGTTTATTGACCTTGAGAAGGCATACGATAAAGTTCCGAGGGAGGTCCTATGGAGGTGTTTGGAGGTTAGCGGCGTTCCGGTAGCGTACATTAGGGTGATTAAGGATATGTATGATGACGCTAAGACTCGGGTGAGGGCTGTGGGTGGTGACTCGGACCATTTCCCTGTGGTGATGGGGTTGCACCAGGGATTGGCTCTTAGCCCATTTTTGTTTGCCTTGGCGATGGATGTACTGTCGTGTCACATCCAAGGGGAGGTACCTTGGTGCATGCTATTTGCCGATGATATAGTGTTGATTAACGAGACGCGTAGTGGAGTTAACGCGAGGTTGGAGGTTTGGAGACAAACCTTGGAATCTAAAGGTTTCAAACTGAGTAGAACCAAGACAGAATACTTGGAGTGCAAATTCAGTGAGACCCATGATGCAGACGAAGAGGTTAAGGTTGATGCTCAAGTTATCCCCAAGAGAGTGAGTTTTAAGTATCTCGGGTCTATTATCCAGGGTAACGGGGAGATTGATGAAGATGGCATACATTACATCAGAGCGCGGTGGATGAAGTTGAGGCTCGCTTCCGGTGTTCTATGTGACAAGAATGTGCCGTTAAGGCTTAAGAGTAAGTTTTATCGAGTGGTGGTTCGACCCGCTATGCTGTATGGAGCTGTGTGTTGGCCAGTCAAGAACTCCCACATGCAGAAGATAGGAGTAGCAGAGATGAGGATGTTGAGATGGATGTGTGGGTGTACCAAGCGAGATAGGATTAAGAATGAAGCTATCCAGGAATCGAGTGGGAGTAGCCTCCGTGGAGGACAAGATGCGGGAGTCGCGGCTGAGATGGTTTGGACATGTTAGGAGAATAAGCATTGATGCCCCTGTCAGGAGGTGTGAGAGGTTGGCCATGGAGAGTTTGAGAAGGGGTCGAGGTAGGCCTAAGAAGTACTGGGGAGAAGTGATTCGGCAGGACATGACACTGCTTCAGCTCACTGAGGACATGACACTTGATGGGAGGGTGTGGAGGTCGAGGATTAAGGTAGAAGGTTAGTAGGTAGTTTATAGTGTTCACTGATAGGCTTAGTAGCATGCATGTCCCTTCATATTCTTAGATTTTTATTACGTAATGTGGTTTTGTTCGCCTCAGGTATTGTATTCCCTGTTGCTATTATTTGATACTATTTATCCTTTATCTGTCCCTTTTTTTTCTCTTTCATCTTTCTTACTTCCTTGCTTCCCTCTTCTTCTTCTTGCCCTTCCTGAACCGAGGGTCTATTGGAAATAGCCTTTCTACCTGCATTAGGTAGGGGCAGGGTCCACGTACAAACTACCCTCCCCAGACCCCACATATTGGGATCAAACTGTGTTTTTTGTTGTTGTTGTTGTTGTTGTATCAGAATTCAGAACTGCGTAGAATATTTTGAGGCTTGTGGTTTGTTGAACGAATATCAGAATGTTATGAACTTGGTAGGAGTTGCAAGAGATACAAGCCGCTTGCAGCTTCACCAAGTACCAATAGCCTCCTTATTGAAGGGGGCCTGTAGCAAGCTAGAGGAGTGAGTAAATATGTGTTGTATAGGTAGTTCGTCAAACTTGGTAAATGTAAAGTACAGAGACAATAGAAAAATCTCTCGTGTTGTATTCAAGAAGTAACAAGTATATATACAAGTACACAGAGCCTTAACTATGGAAAGAATCAAAAAGGAAATCCTATAAATCTCCTGTGAGCCCCTATAATTATGCTAGCTATGTATATTACATAAGATTATGTCTACATTCATTATCTAACACTCCCCCTCAAGCTGGGTCATAGATATTGATCATGCCCAACTTGTTACAAAGGTAATCAACTCGAATTCCATTCAACGCCTTTGTGAACAAATTAGCCGGTTGCTCTCCTATCTTCACGTAGCCAGTGGAGATCAAGTTCTCCTGAATCTTCTCACGAAAAAAATGGCAGTCAACCTCAATATGCTTAGTTCTTTCATGATACACCAGATTTGACGCAATATGGAGGGTAGCTTGATTGTCACACCAGAGTTTTGCTGGTATTGGATGCTCTAACCCAATTTCAGTCAACAAATGATGTATCCACATAATCTCACATGTAGACTGTGACATAGGTCTATGCTCGGATTCTGCACTAGATCGAGATACAACTCTTTGCTTCTTACTACTCCATGATACCAAGTTTCCTCCAACAAAGACACAATAACCTGTAGTAGATCTTCTATCAATTTTCGATCCAGCCCAGTCAGCATCTGCAAAACACTCAATACGAGTATGATTGTGATTGCAATATAATATGCCAAGTCCATGAGCTCTTTTCAAGTAACACAAAATTTGTTCCAAAGCTGCCCAATGTTTGACCGTTGGTGCAGACATGAACTAGCTAACAACACTTACCGCAAAAGCAATATCTGGTCGAGTCACAGTAAGGTAGTTTAATTTCCCAACTAACCTCCTGTATCTCTCTGGATCGTCAAAAGGATCACCATCATCTTTCATAAGATGCACATTAGGAACCATTGTAGTACTGCAAGGTTTAGCTGCCAACTTTCCAGTTTCTGCAAGCAAGTCAAGAATGTACTTTCTCTAAGACAAAAGAATTCCCTTCTTGCTTCTATAATTCTACTCTCAAAAAGTATTTCAACTGGCCCAAGTCCTTTTTATGAAACCTAGTATGCAGAAAAGACTTGAGGGAAGAAATCTCAGCATAGTCACTTCCTGTGATAACAATATCATCAACATATACAACAAGGAGAATATTGCCAGCTACTGATTTCCGATAGAAGACTGAGTGATCACATTTACTCATTTTCAACCCAAACTACTGAACTACCTCACTGAACTTGCCAAACCAAGCTCGTGGACTCTGCTTCAAGCCATACAAGGACTTCTTCAAATGACAGACTTTCCCATACTCCCCCTGAGCAACAAAACCGAATGATTGCTCCATATACACTTCCTCCTGAAGATCACCATAAAGGAACGCATTCTTGATATCCAACTGATGTAAAGGCCAATTCTCGGACGCAGTTAGAGAAATAAATAAGCGGACAGAAGTGAGTTTGGCAACCGGGGAGAAGGTGTCAGAATAATCCACCCCATAAGTTTGAGCATACCCTTTCGCCACAAGTCTGGCCTTAAGTCTTGCCACAGAACCATCTAGATTAACGTTAACTGTAAAGACCCACTTGCATCCCACTGGTTTCTTTCCCTTTGGTAAATCTACCAAATCCCATGTGTAGTTGTCCTCTAAAGCATGTATTTCCTCAAGCATTGCATCAGACCATCCGGGATGATTCAAAGCTTCCTTCACTGTTTTGGGTACGGAGATGGAGTATAGAGAAGCAATCATAGATCTAGACGTAGAGGATAAGTGGTCATAGGAAACAAAGTTAGCAACAACATATGTTGATTTGCAAGTACGTGTACCTTTGCGAAGAGTAATAGGAAGATCAAGATTATCTGGAGGATCAGGCAAAGGAGAATCAGATGATGCAAGAATTGGTGCGGGACATGTATCATTTGTCTCTCACCTCCGCGAATAAACTTGAACAATTGGAGGTCTTGCTGGAGCAGGTACTGAAGGCATAATAGTCGGTTGGTGCTCAATAAAAGAACTGGGAGATTGAAGAGTATCATCTGATTGTTCTGTTAAAGTACGGGTAACCTGATATACTAGCCACTCATCTTTCTCCCCCTAGCTTGTAAAAATAGGAGGTGCATAGAAGAATGGTGTAGTCTCTGAAAATACCACATCAGTTGACACTAAATATTTGCCAAGCTCAGTAGAATAACATCGATACCCCTTAACACACTTCACAGCCTTGGGATCCAACTTGGTAAGAGATGGTCGAACATCTCGAACATAACATGTGCTTCCAAACACCTTAGGTTCCACCGGAAATAATGACTTGTTCGGAAAAAGAACACTATAAGGCACATTTCCATCGAGTACACTAGATGGCATGCAATTAATCAGAAAACAAGTCGTAGAAACCGTATTAGCCCAGAACTATTTAGGAACCTTCATTTGGAACAAAAGTGCTCGAGCTGTCTCAAGTAAATGCCTATTCTTCCTCTCAGCAACTCCATTTTGAGAGGGTGTATCAACACATGAAGACTGATGTAATATACCATGTTGTCTCATGTAGGACTGAAATAACTCTGACATGTATTCTTTAGCGTTATCACTCCTTAGAGTACGTACTGAAGCATTGAATTGAGTTTTGACTTCAGCGCAAAAGGCAGAAAAATGAGTAAACACTTCAGAGTGGCTCTTCATAAAGTAAATCTAAGTCATTCGAGAAAAATCATCTATAAAAGTGACAAAATACTTATGCCCAGTTTTAGAACAACCGGACGTGGTCCCCATACATCAGAATGGACCAACTCAAAAGCTGACTCAGCTTGCTTATTAACCCTTGGACTTAACGAGATGTGATGGTGTTTTGCAAATCGACATGACTCACAATCCAATGATGAAATATTCTGAAACTGAGGACAGAGCTTCTTTAACAAAGGCAAAGAGGGATGTCCGAGTCGACAATGTGCTTCAAAAGGAGACACGATATTAGAGCATGCAACAGACCGTGGCTCCCATTCATCAAGAATGTAGAGATCACCAGATATATATCCTTTACCAGTAACCTGCATAGTCTTAAGATCTAAAAACAAACAATGATCGGGAAAGAATACAACACAACAATTAAGGTCTTTGGTAATTTTACTAACAAAAATCAAGTTAAAGGCTAAGTTTGGTAGACTTAATATAGATGACAGGGTAATAGAGGAGGTTGATTTAACAGTCCCAGATCCAACACTGCTACAAGTTGATCCATCAGCTACAGTAACCGGAGAGGATGCTTTATATGAGCGAAAGCTAGAAAAAATATTTGGATTACCTGTCATGTGATTTATAGCACCAGAATCGATCACCCATTTATTGGAAGAGGTGATAAGACATGTTTTATCTGACCCAGCAAAGACAGTAACTGAAGAAGATTCCTTAACTGATTTATGATGTTGAAGGAATTTTAGAAACTCATCCGAAACTAAGATTGTTGGACTAGGAGTTGTTGAATTATTATTCTTTACCATCATTTTTCCTTTCAATAACAAACTGATTAAACTAACAGAGGTCCCCGAAGCTAAAAGATACTCAAACAGATCCTGGTAGATACAAAATCAACAATCTATTGAACAGGATTCAACTTTAATAATCCACTCAACCAAATCAGAGAACCAAACGAATTTGTCCCCAACTCAAACAAAATCAGAGACCAACAAAGTTTCTGATAAGGAAAGACCCAACAGACAATATCAAGTCACTAATCGATCACCACAGTGAGTCAAAAATAAAGATGCAAGCTTCTCACACAGGCAACCAAGAAAAATACCATAGAATTAAAGAAATCGAATAACCAATAAACCAAACTCAAACCTGACCAAACAAAGTGAGAATAAGATCTGGTCTGAGGTTGTTCTTTCCCAAAGTGTGGTTCTATGATCAGAGAACCACCACAAGTCAACTGGAAATGTCAAAAAGACCTCTGATTAGCTTCCGGCCAAAGAATTTCCGGCAACAGATTCGACTCAACTCCGGCGAGCAGTAGACCTGCTCTGATACCATGTAAAGTACAGAGACAATAGAGAATTCTCTCTTGTGTTGTATTCAAGAAATAACAAGTATATATACAAGTACATAGAGCCTTAACTATATATGGAAAGAATCAAAAAGGAAATCCTATAAATCTGCTGTGAATCCCTGTAATTATGTTAGCTATGTATATTACATAAGATTATGTCTACATTCAAATTATGTCTACATTCATTATCTAACAGTAAATGTCTGTTGATCTCTGAATTAAAGTCATATACACAGCTTATACATCTTTTTTACTCTGATTTACTGTTTATTGTGAAGTGTGCCATGGATTCTAGTAGACTGTTATTGGAGACAGAACAACAGGTATCAGAAAACAAAGTTATCCTACCAGGCGAAGCCTAGGTGATTAAATACATGTTGGTTAAACCTTTCGATCTTAAAAAAATAAAAATGAAAAGAAATAAAATACATCTCTTTGATCTTAATTGTTGATGTTCAGCTATATCTTGTATTCATGGTGTAGATAGTGTTCCAGAGTTGGAAATAATGAAAGCATAATCTGCAGATCTGTAAATAATTTCTGCTCATGAATCCATCATACACGAGTCATCTTGTCTAGTTTTTCTCTTGACAGAACTTTAAATGGGATGAATAGACTATTTCAGGGTATTAAAGTTTGTCCATCTTTTCGGGCTTTTTCTTCCGTACTGTCAAGGCACAAATACAGGTATTTCCGGTCTTTGTATTTTCATGCGGGTCGGAAAGAAGAGAAAACGTGTTAGATGTCATTATGATTGGAGATTTATAGAATATGCTGAATTACTCATATGCTCTTTTATTTTGCTTTGCAGTGGTTCCCGTTTCTGATGTGATAAGAGTTCGCACTGGTAAGCACGTTTCAGAGCATTACAAGTGCTACTTATTTGTCACTGCATCTTGACTTATCCTGTTAACTCCACCTCCTTTATAGAGGATGAAAGCTTGAATCAATGAGAATCTTGGGACACAATTTCAGGGGAGCGGGGAGAAAAGGCAGAGAGGATGGTGGGAGGGCATGCTGATATATCTTCGTCTGTGTCAACTTCTTGATGCAGCTCG
The DNA here is from genome assembly GCF_000393655.2 of Nicotiana sylvestris. Taxonomy (NCBI): domain Eukaryota; kingdom Viridiplantae; phylum Streptophyta; class Magnoliopsida; order Solanales; family Solanaceae; genus Nicotiana; species Nicotiana sylvestris. The sequence continues at coordinate 110,304,010 of NC_091065.1, forward strand.
GTTGATGTTAAAAGTACCATCTTTTGTTACGTGTTTAGCTGTGAAACTCTAAGAGATCCATTTTTATCACTATGAAAAATGCTGTCAATAGGTTGGGCTATGTCCTTACTTTCTTGATTTGTGTTTAGAGTTACAAATTAGACTTGCAGGAAAGTCCTTTTAATTTTCAGATTAGTTAAGCTTGGCAGCCACTATGGCTTACATTTGGCTATTCTGAGTTTTCGGACAGTGCCTTTTGCCGCGGATGTGCTCATTTCAAAAGAACCGTGTATGCCTTTGCTGTAGTTGAATCTATGTTCATATATTTTGTTTAATCGGTCGAGAACATAGCACGAAATCATATTAGTTTCAGAATTCAAGTTGGTAGCTAGTTTCTGTAGTAGTTCGCCCTCTATCCTAATTATTTAAATGTGTATATAACATTTTATTTTATTTAAGATTTTGAAAGAAATCCATGAACAGAGCAGCGTGCAAAAAAACAAGATATGGATTTCATCCTTCCAAAGGAATCATAGGTTCCTTTATGCTCTCTCCCCTTCATTTATTGGTGTTTTAGTATGAAATGTAAATTGTAAAGAAGATATTGAATTTTGTGATATATACTAAATTATACTAATGCGACCTTTTTCTTAAAAAGAAGAGTAACATACATTTATATCTATCTCTATCCGTCTGTACGTCTTCTATTTATATCTATTTATACTATATTAAAGTGAAAATAGCATGGGCTAGCTAGTTTTCGGACTGGTAATTATAAAGTAGCCAGCGTTTGCAAAGTCATTAAAATATAGCTACTATTTTACTGCAACACGGAAAGTTCCAGCATAATGTACTGGAGATTGGTGCACCCGTGCATGAACTTCCAGCATATTATGCTGGAACTCTAACACACGAAAAGTTCCAGCATAATATACTGGAGATTTGAGCACATGTGTATGAACTTCCAGCATCTTATGCTGGACCAATATATTATACCGGAACTCCAGTATATTATGCTGGAAGTCCAATATATTATACTGGAACTCCAGTATAATTATAGTGAAAATTATATTGGAACTCCAGTATACTGGAACTCTAGTATATTGTGCTGAAATTTTTTCCAGATTTTGAACAGTATTTTCATTCAGATTTATCTTTACATAAAAAGTGGCTAAAATTCGATTACTTTTGAAATTGCGGCTATTTTTCAATTACCACTTGTAAATCTGGATATTTTTGAATTTCTCCCTATATTAAAAGCACGAAGACCCTATCGAAATGCCATTCGCTTTTTTTCCCTTTTAAAAGTTGATTTCGCACTAGACAAAATAGACATTTAATTATTTTTCTAATATTTAGGACTTCACCAACTAAAATTTAATTTAAGAAAATCCTAATATTTAGGATTTCAAATTCAATTAAAATTTACTTTATTATCTTTCCTTATTTAACCAGATTTTATAAGTTTCCTTTTGGAGTTTAATATGAGACCATTAAAGTTCTTTTAATTCTTAGCTTCTAAAGTATATAGTATTATTATTTTTCCACAAATTACTAATAATTGATTACCTAAAATATGAATCATCCATCGTCAATGCATATTGTTCCCCTTTTTCATGTTAACTTTTTAAGAGTTTTGATTTAATCTTATGTATAAATTTCTAGAAGTCTAAACTAATATGACGTTAATTTAAAAAATAAATTAAGCTACAACCATACTATGTGAATGTGATGACTCAAAAGGTCATCACTCGTTTTGAAAGCAAATTCTATGTTCCAAGACCTTAAAAACCTTCTTTTGTCTCACCTCGATTTGCGTGCGCAGTTCGAGCGCGTTTCCGAAAAACTTTTATGTGAAAACTAAGTAAAATAAGAAAATTGACTTTTAAAATTGAATAAATTGACTTTGGTGGTAAACGGACCCGGACCCGTGATCCGACGGTCTCATAGGGTCCGTAGTAAAATTTGGGACTTGGGCGTATGCCCAGAATTGAATTCCGAGTACCCAAGCCCCAGAAATGAATTTTTGAAAGAAATTGTTTAACTGAAATTATAAGAGTTTTTGGAAATGAAAAGAGGTTTGAAATTGATGGTATCGGACCCGTATTTTGGTTCCGGAGCCTGGTATATGTCTTATATAATATTTAAGTTGAATCTGTGAAGTTTGGTGTGAATCGGAGTTCGTTTAGTATAAATCGGACCTTTATTTGAGAAAATAAAAATTTTGATGTTCTTGAGTGATTTCATGAATTTGGGGTTTAATTCATAGTTGTTGATGTTATTTTGATGATTTGATTGCATGAGCAAGTCCGCATGATGTTTTTGGACTTGCGTGCATGTTTGATTTGGAGCCCGAGGGCTCGGGTGAATTTTGGATAAGCCACAAAGTGAAATTGGACTTAGGAAAAGTTGCTGGTATCTGGTATTTTTGCCCAGGCCTCTGATCTCACAATTGTGAGATCAGGCTTCGCAATTGCGAAGTCCTCAGCCATGGGAATTGCGACCCAAATGTCGCAAATGCGAACCTAGCCTGGGCAGGCCTTGGTCGCAAATGCGACCCTTTTATCGCAAATGCGAAATGGGCTGTGTCGCAAATGCGACTAATCCCTCACAAATGCGAAGGCAACAGGTCCTGAAGGGATTCACAATTGCGAACCTAGGTCGCAGTTGCGACATTTGCGACCAGTTAATTAGGACTTAGACGCATTTTTCTTTATTTTTCAAACTCCCTCAAACCCTAAGCTCTCTTGGGCGATTTTCCAAAGAAAAGTTCTTCTCCAAATCGATTGTAAGTCATTTCTAACTCATTTTCTTTAATCTATAACATCTTTTCGCATGATTTCAATTTAAAATCAAGGGTTTTCATGGGGGAAATTGAGTGTTTGTGTAGAACTTAGGATTTTTAAATTTTGGGGATTTAGACCTCGATTTGAGGTCCAATTTCAAAACAAATTATATATTTGAGCTCGTGGGTGAATGAGTAATTGGGTTTTGGTTCGAACCTCGGGTTTTGACCATGTGGGTCCGAGGTCGATTTTTGACTTTTTGGAGAAAATATTAGAAAACCTATTTTCATGCATTAAAATTGATTCATTTAGCATTTATTGATATCGTTAAGTAAGTTGTGGCTAAATACAAGCGAATTGGTGGTGGAAACAAGAGATAAAGCGGTAGTTGAGGCTTAAATTGTGTTCGTGACATTGAGGTAAGTGTTTGGTCTAACCTTAGCTCGAGAGATTAGGAGTTGTGTCTTATTTGCTATGTGTTAATTGTTGAGTACGATGTATAGGTGTGGTGACGAGTATCTATATGTCGGTGTCAAGCATGACCGTGAGTCTTATACTATGATTGATGTGATTCCTTTTCGTATTGTTCATGCTTTATATGATGATTTCTATTGTTGAACATGACTTGTGGAAATATTATTGGTAATTAAACATCATAGAGCGTTGGCTCAAGTTGAGAATTGAGTTGTGAAGTAATTGTGGAAAAGAGAAGAGGTTTATGATATTGTCTCATTTGCCGGGATGTTATTGCTTTTGATATTATCTCCTTTGTCGGGATGTTACTACTCATGATATTGTTTCCCTTGCCGGAATATTGTTGTTATGCTATTGTTCCCTTGCCGGGATTTTATTGTGATATTATTGATTTTCTTGCCTAAATTGCTTTGTGATTGTTGCTTGGGTGAGGAAGAGTGTAAAGCACGAAGGGTGATGTCGTGCATGATTTTGAGAGTGTTAATGTACGAAGGGTGATGCCGTGCCGATATTGTAAGGTAAAAGCACGAAGGGTAATGCCTGCCGCACGATGTACAATGCCGTGCCATGATATGAGTGATAATGCACGAAGGATAATTTCATGCTATGATTATGTGTGGTAAAAGCACGAAGGGTGATGCCGTGCCGATTCCATTAATTTTTATGGTGAGGGTGATAGTAAAAGCACGAATGGTGATGCCGTGTACGCGTTATTGAGTTCTTGATTCTTGCTGATAATTGAATTATGACTTTCTTTAAATTCCTCTATTCGTTTTCTGTTGTCACATGATATTCCCCCGCAACATGTTTTCTCCCTCCTATCTTTAACTATAAATTTTTGCCTTTATTTTTTCGCTGTATATGATTTAACTGCACAAGTTTATTTGGTAGTCTTGTCCTAGCCTCGTCATTATTTTGCCGAGGTTAGGCTAGGCACTTACCAGCACATCGAGTCGGTTGTGCTGATACTATACTCTGCACTGTGTGCAGATCCCGATGTTGCACCTTTTGGACCACAGTGAGGTTGCTGCCTTCAGTCCATCAAGTGACCTGAGGTAGTCCTGTAGGCGTCCGCAGGCCTTGGCATCTCCTTCTATCTTTCTATTCTGTTTCTTTTATGTATTTCAGAGACAGCTTTGTATTTATCTTTCAGACCACTGTTTGTGGTATTCCTAGATAGTCCGTGACATTGTAACACCAAATTTTGGGTAGAGTTGTATGTTGGATTCTACACTAGTATATGGTTAAACTATTAGTTTTTGTCTTCCGCATTTCTGTTTATTATAATTATTCCGCTGTTGATCACCTATTATATTGAACTGTTAAAAAAGCTAAGTAAAAAAGGTTAATGAATCTATAACACTCGGCTTGCCTAGCTTTCACGAGTAGGCGCTATCACGACTCCCGAGGGTAAGAAATCCGGGTCGTGACAATGAAATTGTAACTACAGTTAATTTTTCAAATTTAAGATAAATTAATGTATTTGAAACTCTTGAAATAAACTATAAATCTGTAATTTTTTCCCTATAATTGTGCAAAATTGACCTCAACGTGGTGAACTCTTGAAATTTCAGAGTTGTTATTGGCAGAGTTTATTTGAAGTAGTTTAGGATAGTATTAACTTTTATTTGGTATTAGATGAACATGAAAATAAGGAATTTTAGACTTGGATCAATAAGAATCTAGGTAACTTTTTTACACAAAAAGAAGTCAACTTAGCTTATCTATAATTTTGATTAACTTTGAATCTTGTACAATGATGTGTGAACACAGAGTTTATAAAAAAATACTAGGTGAGATACAATAACATAGCATATTTGTATCTTATACTAGAGGGGTGATGCCTGGGCACAAACATATCAGGTACTCTTTTTCAATTGAGGTGATAACAGAATACAAAGTGCCCCCTATTGAAATCAAAAGTAGGGAAAACTATAATCAAACAGTTTCCTTTACAACATGAGTATTTAAATGAGCTTTATTCGTATGATACCTCCATAGAAACAAAAAGATAAAAAAAAAGACAACAATGCCTTCAGACAGCCAATCTAGAGTCTCGTTTACTGCATCTTTTTGAGCTCTGCCTCTTGCTTAAGCAACATTCAACAGTTGCCCAAAATTGATTCTTATTAAGTTCCAAGTGTTGCAAATTGGTATTGCACACCGTGCTCGACTGAATAATATCTTGGACCAGTTTCTTTCCTTGACAGAGGCTTGGGTGTACTGCTGCAACACATGGTTTAGCTGGAAGTAGAATTTGACGACTAAATTTCAAGTAAATTTCGTGCAAGAAAATAGTGAATAATTCAATGTAAAAATCAAAAACCGTAAACATATACTTCTTACGTTTTAATTTGTTTGAACTTATTTCCTTTTTAGTCCGTGCAAAAAAGAATGACCCCTTTCCCTATTTGGAAACAATTTACGTTTATGTAATGATTTATAGCCACACAAAATATATGTGCCTTATTTTACACCACAAGTTCAAAAATCTTCTCTCTTTTCTTAAACTCTGTGCCCAGTTAAATGGGTTCACATAAATTGAAACGGAGAGAATATAAAACATTGAAGACCAGAATAGTTGCCAGCAAGAATCGTGATACAGTCCAAGCAAAAGATCAACCATCTCTTTTCACTTGAGTGTATATGACTTGACTTGTGATAAAAATTTATTCGCTCCCGTGTTTACACCAAACTAATAGAAACATGGCGTATATGACATATTCAAATCTCACCTAAAGCATAATTTGTTGAAAGACTCCTAAAAAAGCAAAGTAAATTTTTCATATACTTCATCAAGACTACAAAAAGAGTATTCTAAAGAAATCAAATAGACGTGTAGATGTATCTTTCTAATTCTACACGTGTGAGAGTGGATGCTGACTTTACTATTAGATCAAGAATAAAGTTAAGCTCAGAATATTATACAACGTTTACTCACATCAAAATATTTTATTGTCCATGAACATAATAGAAGGGAAGAGATGAATCACTCTTGACCCCTAAACTTACCACTCACTTCTCATCCCTCCACTCCCTTGAAACAAAAATAAAAAAGATGAAAAGAAACAAACAAAAATATATTTCTATTATATAGAAAAGGCAAGTTGGTCGACCAAGGGTAGAATTGTCATTATACTCTGCCATAAAAGTGCTTTTAGCAATGCGTGTCTTCAAAACTCTTTCTTCGGTTCCAACAGAACTAAGGCGTATCCTACTATCCTTTCAGTTCTCTTTTTTCGGACATTAAGGAATACTCTATGCTCCTGTAATTTCTCATCTGTCTGTTACGATTCAAAGTATGGTTCTCTTAAATTTTTCTCAAATCATCTTTATTTTTCCTGTCTTATTTTTTCCTTTATTTTAAGATCTCTTAACGATTTTCATTTTTATGGATTAATTTCTATGGCTGCTATTCTTTTATGGTGACAAAACAAACTACAAACGCCTGTGTTAATCACTTAATGATGGAATAAGTTTCGATTTAACTATTTGGACTTACAGTTGAAACCTATGAGCAACCTGTGTTCTTTATTTTCCCAAGCAGAGATTGGAACTTTTCATTGTACTGTTTTGTGGCATAGTATGGTTTGTAATTTTAAAGGATTATAAAAGAATGTGAATTTAAAATGGATGTTTATCTTTTGTTCAATTTAAATATGCCAAAGTTTAATTAATCCTCTGTTGCTTTAATGGAAAACATTGTTATACTCATTGATTTTTTTACATGGATGGAGGAGTTAATTACTTAAATTGTCATCTTAGTTATGGAAATATCGTCGTAAAAATAATCTACTTTTTATACTGTTCCTTGTTCACTAAAAGGCATGCCAATAACATGGTCATGAACTTGTGTCCTTATATATGTCAATAACTTACTGATAACGTGAACATGATAAGATGGTTTGAAGAAGTTAAGAGGTGTTGTACCAAAATTTCAAGATAAAAGATCTAGGAGAGTTGAAATGCTTTCTTGGATCTGAATTTTCTGGATCATAACAAGAAATCAAATGTATCTACACATGTATGCTCCATATCATTAATCTCAAAGCTGTGATTAGATTGATGAGGTTACAAATTGAATTTTTGGTATAAGAAAAACAAACAGGTAGTTATTTAGAGCTCAAGTTGAATTTGATTAGGTACTCTCTGTTTCTAACTAATTGCTATACTCCGTACGACACATTCGTCTCTTGCATTCTATCCTATATAGAGTTGATATTCTATACTAGATCGAAGCTTAATTAGAAATTGAGCTTTTTTTAGTTGTTAACTAGAAATTGATCTCAAGTAATGGATATATAAGGAGCAAATAATTCTCGACAAAGTAATGTTTCAGTTATATGCCTACTTGAAAGTAGTTTTAAATATGCAAACTTGTGCGGAGCATAGTCTTACATATCTTGCTGCAGCTCTTTAAGGAACCAAAGATGATTCTTCATATATTACCATGATTGACCTTCCATTACTAGCCTCGCATCCTTTTGAATGTTTAAGATTTCGTGATATTAACAACATAATTCTTTTTATCATTCAGATCTACTGATTAAGGATCATTATTTCCTGTATTTAGTAGACGAACACTAGATTAGTCTCACCAATTATTAGTGGTTCTAGGAAGATCATCTTAGCTTTCCGTGGATGTATCTAACCAAAAAATGATGTTCCTTTTGCTTTTGGTCCTTAACCATCCAAAGTTGTTAAGGTATTTTCAATTGAAACTTTCATTTTTGTATTTCTTCTTTCAAGATACTAAAGACTTCCCTTTTTTAAGTTTCTTCTTAAAAATATTGCGTTCAGTGTCGTGGGAGCCAGAAGGAAACACGAAGGGTAAAACTTTATGTTTAAAACAAGATTCGCCAAAAATACTAGATCCAAAGAGATGTCTAATTTTACTAATTGAGGAAATTTATCTGTTTATCTTCTCCGTACTTATTTATATGTTATGGGATTTTAATTTAATCTTTTTCGTTTATTATGTGTATATGTTTTCTCTACTAGAAGATTTAAAAAATATTACAACGACTCAATTTTTTCTTTGTCGAGTCTTCCTAATATTATCATTTGAGAGCGACTTTTCTACATGATTGCAGTTACTTGCATTTTGATCTTCACATTCAATATGTCTGAGAATTTGAAATTTGTGGAGATAGAGACGCTTTCTAAATGGTTCAAACAAGTCCCACCTCGAGAGACACTCTGAAACAGTCATATATGAAACACTACTTGCAAGAAATGATAAAAATGGACATGAAAATGCAATTTTTGCTCTATGATGCTGACCTAAAGTATAGTTATATCTTATTCATGGGTACTTTCACAATGAAAAGGTTACATTACTTAATATGTTTTAAAAACTGAATAGATGATCCTTGCATGCATAAAGTATAACTTTTCTTGGTTGTATGTCGTCAAAATAGGAGTCTAGCAGTCATGAGTCTCTTTGATTATGTTATTGGCTAATGCAGTATCTGGATATATGTACATGGTGACTGAACATATTGATTCTTTTGATAAATTATTGAGTTAATGAATAGATTCTTGAAGCTCAAATAAGAATTCACCACTTTATTGACTTACCAATTAGAATGTCTTCAACTTAGATCTAATGGACTTGGAAATTTTGCTGTATGTTGCAAGATCTGTCATAAAAACTTGAAGAGGTGTCTTTGTGACGACCCGAAGGGTCATCACCGTAGTTCTTCCTTGTTCCGCGCTTTCGAGGCCTTGAAAAACTCGCTTTTAGTTGCCTCGATTGGCGTGCTCAGTTCTATCGCGTAGCCGGAAAGTTTTGATGTTAGAATATGTGAATTATGTGAAACATTTGATGAATTTTGGTATTAATATGCATAATGTTGACTTCGGTCAATATTTTGGGTAAACGGACCCGAACCTGTGATTCGACGGTCCCGGAGGATCCGTAGAAAAATATGGAACTTGGGCGTGTGCCCGGAATCAAATTCTGAGGTCCCAAGCCTGAGAAATGAATTTTTGAAAGAAATTAATTTTCTGAAATTTGATATGAAAATTTGAAATGAAAAAGGGGTTAGAAAATATAGGTATCGGGCTTGTATTTTGGTTCCGATGCCCGGTACTGTCACACCTCCTTTTTCCGCGCCCGAGGGGGCGCAGGGGAGTTTTTTCCAATTAAAGGACAATCGAAACGGGATTGGTTTATTTATTTCAGAGTCGCCACTTGGAAGATTTAGGGTGTCCCAAGTCACCAATTTTAATCCCGAATCGAGGAAGAGAATGACTCTATATTACAGTCTGCGTACCAGAAATCCGGATAAGGAATTCTGTTAACCCGGGAGAAGGTGTTAGGCATTCCCGAGTTCCGTGGTTCTAGCACGGTCGCTCAACTGTTATATTTGGCTTATTTGTCTGATTTTAAATACAATATGGATTTATGTGCAAATTTTATCTTTCAACCGCTTTTATCACTTACTGTTACTTTTATCAAGAATTGCAACGTTATAGAATATATCTCGAACCACGTTACAATCAATGTACCCGTGGTCGTCGACACACTTTGACCCCGTCGAGATTTGGATTTGGGTCACATAAATGTGCACCCAAGTTTAGGAAGGTAAGGTTTATTAAAGCGTGTCCTAAAGAGACTAACGTGTTGTTATTTTAGGAGGGTTGTGAGATTTGCTAAACAACCCGTCCGGGAAACTAAATGCTTCAATGATTTACATTTAACAAGGGCCCCGCATCTGCGTGTTTTGTTTATTTTCATCGAGGCTCATCTCGTTCTTATTTTAAAAGGATATCCTATAGCAACTACGTTTCTTGTCGTGTTCGTCTCTATCAATTGAAAACGGTAGACAGTCCTAATTAATTACATGATTGCGAGTTTACTTATAACAGGATTTAAAATGCTTTTACAGAATAATAAAATGTGACTGTATATGCAATCAGCCGAGCAAACAATTCTGGGCCCAAATCCAGCCCATGCGCGATGGGCCAGACCTGGGCCTTCGCCTGTTCTACGCGGGCCTACTTAGTTTGCTTCGATTTGGGCTCGACCTTCATGAGGTTGAGGCCCTGGACTGATTCTTTATTTTGTGAAATGAGTTTATCAGTTTATGGGACAATATGGCAGAAGGAGAAAGAACTTTAACTAAAATGGATAGCTTTCCTATTTGGCCTACATTAGAGAATATACTATACCATCAGACTAAGTTTGAAATATAACTTGTTACACTGGGCGTATTCTCACTTAGCAGTATACATACAAGGCTAGCATTCATTAACCACACATTGATATCTACTAGGCATGCAGGCTAGCTTCAGTATCTAGACAAGAAAGTAAGCTATTATACATTACATGAAGTTTAATATAACAGTCTATGTATGAAATAAACATCTTCAGCTCTTCTCTTTTATATTCATGCTCAACTTTCAAGTTACATTGACACTATTAATCGTGTACCTGGTATAGCAAAGAAAAAGAAGAAGGAGAATGGTCAGCTGAGTAGTATGCAGCAAATACAGCAACAGCAGATAAACACCAACAACACAGCAACAACAACCAGCCACAATGATGGAGCTCACAAGTGGTCGAGCAACAAACAAACAGTCCCAGAGGCAGAATGATGAACCAACAATATTTCCCAGAACAAAGAGGAACAACCAATAGTCGAGTACCAAACCAATGAACCCAGAAAAGAAAGATGAAACAACAGCAAACAGAGTATTCAATGCAGCAACACTACCAATTCAATAACCAGAAACAGCTCAACCAATGCAAACCAAGAACTTGGCCAAGACAGCTTGACCAATATGCACTCTTATACAACTTTCAGGCAGTGTTTGGTTGCAGTGTTTATTGGAAACTAACTTATGTTTTTCAGTTTTCTTTGAACTCACCAGACCTCTCTTTAGACTAAAATTTTCAGCCTTTTGTTTTCTCCTCTCTCAAAGCTAAAAGTCCAGCCTAAGACCCTTAAACTTCCAGCCCCTGTTTTAGTTATCAAATGGCCTATTTATAGGCCAAATGCACCATCACAGCTGAGCTGCCCTGCCTGCCAATTGGCAGAATGCCCATACTCTTTAAACCCATCCTCAGCATGCTTGGTGTCAGCCCCCTTTATTCCCCACGCCTGGTTTTTATTTAATCCAGAATTATGGGCTCATTTGTTTATTCATTTTGAGCCCCCATACCCTTGTGTCTTGTTCCCCATTGGTATTAGTTTAATCCTAAGTTAGTACCCTACTTGTCAGCTCATTTAAACTAATTATTTCTGTTCTTTTTAACACCCCAGATTACCCCCGTTAACCTTGATTATTACTGCCTCTGCCTATTGCAGCCTCAGGACAATTTTTGCACTGATGAAAACTCGAACTCAGGACTGCCTAGACTGAACCCTTTTAGTCATTTTTATAATGCCAACAGACCATTTCAAACATTACTAGGTCATCCAGCCAGTGTCCGAGTTTAATTAGTTATGTGAAACTCCTAGCTCCTTCGATCCATTAGTTATAGAAAACTAATCGACGACATTTATCGAGTCGACTATACTAATTATAGCAGGTAATAATCAGTCGCTCATATAAACAACACGTTCGGGGACCTAAAGGGTATCAGACAACTTTTATTAAATTACTGGGCCTATATGAATTAGTTCCTTTGACGATTAATCTAACTGACGATCATGTTTATCACAGAGTGTATTCAGAACAAACAGAAGACAATCGACCAAATAAAGGGTCTTTAACAGAGATGAAAGAAATCTGGAAGAAGTAACAAAATAACAAACAAACACAAAGAGATATGCTGACAACTTATTTGGAAATAAAACAAAAGAACGGAAAACTTACCAAAATGTTTAAACCAAACAGACCCAAATCAAACTCGACTTCGAACCTTTGAGGCCGAACAAACCTTAATCAGGGTGTTCTCACATGAGAACACCTTGGTTAAGGTCTATTAGACCTCAAACCTATGTCAAAACTGGCCGGGTTCCCCAGGTGCATGTGCTTTCAAAAGTCTGGATTTCCAGATCTGGATTTTTGGGAGTTGTGGGTAGATTCGGACCAAACCAAGTTTGGTTTGGTCACGAGGAAGGTCAGGAGAGTGTCTAGCATGAAGATGGGGTGGTTTGGCATAGGTCCAGGTTCGACTCAAATCTTCAAACGAAGATTCGAGACGAACGGAAGTGATTCGAGGCTTGTGGTTAGTGGATTCGTGTTCAGGATGGTCGGGTGCATCGGGGGTGTTATTTTGGTGGTCATCGGAACTGTGGTTGCCAGGCTTATGGTGGGAAACCTAGGCTGCTAGGGTTTGAGAGGAAAGGGAGCCTGGGGAAGATGGTGAATAGTGGCCGAGGGGGGTGTGGCTTGGGGCGTGGGGTAAGGGGTTAGGTTTATATATGTATTGAGGGTTTAGATCCTGGCCATTGGATCAATTGAGATCAAGGGCCAGGATCTACTCATTGAGGAGGGACGACGTCGTTCGGGAGATGATAGTGGGTTAAGACCGGGTAGGGGATTGGATCGGGTCATGTTGACGGGTTTGGAGGAAGGCCTGGATCCGTTGGATCAATGGGAATGAACGGCCCAGATTAACTTGCCTGAAACGGCGTCGTTGAGGGGAGTTGGACAGCCTGATCTGGACCGTTCCTTTGAATCAGATCAACGGCCTCAAATGGGGACGCCGATACGACGTCGTTTGAGTCCGTGTTTGGGCAGGCTGGATTTGGACTGGATCAGTGTTGGTTTGGGCCTGTTTTTGTTTCAATTTCTGGGCCCAAATCGATTTAGACCCTTACTCTTTTGCTTCATTTCTTTCTTATCTTTTTTTTTTTCTTTTCTTTTAAACAAAAAATAAAAATAACAAATAATAAGGTAACGAAATTAAACAACAATGCAACATTTTAACACAATTATCACAAAAATATTTACGTAAGTTAGCTAAAAGCCTAGGACAAACGATGCACACATATATATTTTGAATTTTCTTTTACTGACCGAATTACGGTTTAATCATCCTAATACATATATTTTGTATTTTGTTTGTTAATGATTAAATGCAAAAAATGGACAGATCCACAAATGACTAACAACACATGAAAACTCGAACAATTGTACAATGAAACCATTTGTCACTATTTTTATTTTCTTTTGGAGCGATTGTCCGTAAAGCAAAAATCACGTGCTTACAGCTGCCCCTCTTTGCACGGAGACACGAAGGGTTTTCGCGCAAAGATAAAGCGAGCGATTTTTGCCCGTCCGAATACTCCGTGTGAAGCATTTTTGAAAAAGATTTGACCGAACCTTTGCTTCGGAGGTTTCCTACATATCCTGGGCTGAAACAGGAATCAGGTCAATGTAGTTCGGGAAATTTTGGTAGCTGGGACTACCATGTGACTGTATTGCTTGCTGTTGTTGTGCGCTGTTGTACGCTGCTGTAGGATGCTATTGCTCAACCGATCTCCCTATTACATTGCTCTAAAAGGAAAAACAAGAAGCTAAGCTAAACTAAGGATCCTGAAGTCTCATCCATCTTCGACTTGTTCTTGTTGCCTTGCTTTCTTGTCGGCTATCGCTTTCCTCCGATGCCTTTATCTTGTGCCTTTGGGAGATGATGTTGGTCCTTTGCTGACGTTTGAATGCCAGTTTTCATCACTTTGCTTGACCCGCTGGGGATACGACTTTCTTCTTTAAATCTTTCAATGGTTTCCTCAGTGGTATGGCTTTTCATCAGAATTGTTATGTTGGGCATGCCATAGCGTTCTCAAACTACTCTTTTGAGACGCGTTCCTTTTTCCTTTTGAATTGCGCGCTTGCCTCTGCAGTTGTCTGCTTCTTGATGCTGGGGATTTCATTGTTTCCCGTTTGGGGATCTCTGTTGTAACCTTCTGTCTTCAGGTGGGGTGACTGATTCCAAAATCTAGAGCTGAATGTATTCCCGCATTATACTGGTGGGCGACCTAGAACTTAAATGTATTCCCGCATTATACTGGTGGGCGACCTAGAACTTAAAAGTATTCCCGCATTATACTGGTGGGCGACCTAGAACTTAAATATATTCCCGCATTATACTGGTGGGCGACCTAGAACTTAAATGTATTCCCGCATTATACTGGTGGGCGACCTAGAACTTAAATATATTCCCGCATTATACTGGTGGGCGACCTAGAACTTAAATGTATTCCCGCATTATACTGGTGGGCGACCTAGAACTTAAAAGTATTCCCGCATTATACTGGTGGGCGACCTAGAACTTAAAATGTATTCCCGCATTATACTGGTGGGCGACCTAGAACTTAAAAGTATTCCCGCATTATACTGGTGGGCGACCTAGAACTTAAAATGTATTCCCGCATTATACTGGTGGGCGACCTAGAACTTAAAAATATTCCCGCATTATACTGGTGGGCGACCTAGAACTTAAATGTATTCCCGCATTATACTGGTGGGCGACCTAGAACTTAAAAGTATTCCCGCATTATACTGGTGGGCGACCTAGAACTTAAATGTATTCCCGCATTATACTGGTGGGCGACCTAGAACTTAAAAGTATTCCCGCATTATACTGGTGGGCGACCTAGAACTTAAATATATTCCCGCATTATACTGGTGGGCGACCTAGAACTTAAATATATTCCCGCATTATACTGGTGGGCGACCTAGAACTTAAAAGTATTCCCGCATTATACTGGTGGGCGACCTAGAACTTAAATGTATTCCCGCATTATACTGGTGGGCGACCTAGAACTTAAAAGTATTCCAATTGTTTCCCCGTTCTTCCGAGAAAATTTTCGACAATCGGCAGAAAATTTTCTGCCCCGGTTTTTGGTAACTTCCATGGCATTGCATCTTGTTGCCGTCATCAATTCTTTGCTCTCCTGCAAAAGACAAAAGGATTTAGTCAGTTTTAATCGTGGTGGTAGAGGGTGCCTTTCTGGCGAGCAATTTTTCTCTCTTCCCCTTTTCTTGCTCTTTGTCCCCATAATTGGTTGGCAGGTAAAGTTGCCTGTTGGGGGTCTCTAGCCTGCTGGGGATTGGTTTTCAATTTATCCCCTTTTCTGCTTTCTCTTTAAACACATGATGTGGGAGTCTGCTTCTAACTCCCGAAAACACTCCCTTTTGGAGCTTACTTCTTCCAAAATTTCCGGGCACAATCCCTGCATTGCCTGGGACCGGCCTTTAAGACTGTTTGTATCATCCTGCATTGGATGAATTCTCCTTTGGTTTCTGGTAGTAAGCTTTGAAAAATCCTTTCAAGACACATTTTAGGAAAAGAAATAAAGACATGGAAAAAGAAAAACTTTCTGAACCAATATTTTGTGGGAGGAGACAATCCAAAGAACTTATCTGGAGGACACAACTGGTCCCCGTAATCATGACGTGCACCATAGATTCCCGACCCAGTCTATTTGTATCAATCGATTTGTCCGATGGTCTGACTTGCTGGGGATGATAGATGGATGTTCATCTTGTTGCGAATGTGGTAGCTTTGCTGATCTGTCTTGCCGCCCCATAGTGCCCTTCGAGGGGTTTTCACTAATGAGACTCTCTCTTTTCTCTCATCTCCCGGCGCCTTATGGTGCCTGTGAAGGTTTTCACCAATAAGACTCTCTCATTTCATATCCCTCATCTTACATCGCCTCTCGGTGCCTGCGAAGGTTTTCACCGATGAGACTCTCTCATTTTATTTCTTTCGAGGAATCGGGGCGTTGTAGATACGACCCTCTCTTCTGGAGATTCCCTTTGACTATCAATTCGTTTCCAATCTTACGATCCTCTTCTTTGCTGGGGCTTGGTGTATTATTCTCGGTCTTATTCGCCTGACTCGACATCTCTTGAACATTGATCGGGAGGTCTTTTGGACGTTGATATTGGTTTTGGTGTGGGGTTAAAGAAAGGCTATGAAAGAAATGAAAATAATTTGATGGGTGATGTGCTACAACTTTTGGAATCGAACCTTTGTTGGAATTTTAAAACATAACTTCTGCCCCAGTTTTCTTGCTTGGGGAATTTATTATTTATACTTATGTTGCGCTATGTGCGTTACGCACGCTGTGCCTATTATGCACACTATGTACATTATGCATCCTATATTTATTATGATGCATACTATGACCGAGCCGTGAGGCGCCTACGTATCCTCTTTGAGGAATCAGGTCAAACGTAGTTCCCACGGTTTTGTATTTCTTTATGATTTCATCTTCTTTTTCTTCTTCTTTTTCTTTTCTCTTTTTTTTTCCTTTCTTTTTTTTTTTTCGTATCTTTCCCATTAGTGATTCCAAAAGAGGGGTATTGAAAGAATTTGCTTAAGGCTCAAAGGGGGAAGCAAGGGTTAAACAGTGTTTGGGTAGAAGAAAGAATTGCCTCCGTCATCTCATTATCCAATAAACGCCCAATACAAACAAACAAACCAAAAATTGCCATAATTAAAGAAATTACGCATAATATCTCTTGACTGCATCTGAATTGATAGCCATGTCGACACATCTACCTTCGATATCTGTCAAACACAGAGCGCCGTTGGACAATACTCTGGTCACGATATAAGGCCCTTGCCAATTTGGGGCGAATTTGCCTTTTGCTTCGACCTGATGTGGGAGGATCTTCTTTAACACCTGCTGCCCTACCTCAAACTTCCTGGGGCGCACCTTCTTGTTATATGCTCTTGCCATTCTCTTCTGATACAGTTGACCATGGCACACTGCTGCCAATCTTTTCTCATCTATCAGGCTCAACTGTTCCAATCGAGCTTTTACCCATTCATCATCATCAATCCCGGCTTCAGTGACAATTCGGAGAGACGGAATTTCGACCTCCGCTGGTATCACGGCCTCAGTTCCGTATACCAACAAGTAAGGAGTTGTGCCTATGGAGGTCCGGACGGTAGTGCGGTACCCCAATAAAGCAAAGGGTAATTTCTCGTGCCACTGTCTGGACCCTTCCACCATTTTTCGCAGTATCTTCTTGATATTCTTATTGGCTGCTTCGACTGCTCCATTTGCCTTAGGACGATATGGGGTGGAATTGCGGTGTGTAATCTTGAATTGTTGGCATACCTCTCTCATCAAGCTGCTATTAAGATTCGCACCGTTATCCGTGATGATCACTTTTGGGATCCCAAATCTGCAGATGATATGGGAGTGAACAAAGTCCACCACTGCTTTCTTAGTTACTGATTTGAAGGTTTTAGCCTCAACCCATTTGGTGAAGTAATCAATGGTCACTAGAATGAACCTATGACCGTTGGACGCTGCTGGCTCGATGGGCCCAATGACATCCATGCCCCATGCTACAAACGGCCAGGGTGCTGACATCGTATGTAACTCTGTTGGCGGAGAATGAATCAAATCTCCATGTATCTGGCACTGATGGCATTTCCTTACGAAAGTGATACAGTCGTGTTCCATGGTTAGCCAATAACACCCTGTTCGAAGGATCTTTCTTGCCAATATATATCCGCTCATGTGTGGCCCACAAACTCCCGCATGTACCTCTTCCATGACCGTCATTGCTTGACTGGCATCTACGCATCTCAACAATCCCAAATCCGGGGTTCTTTTGTACAATACTCCTCCACTGAGGAAGAAACCATTCGACAAACGCCGAAGGGCTCTTTTTTGGTCTCCCGAGGCATGTTCTGGATATATCCCCATTCTGAGGTATTCCTTGATATCATGAAACCAGGGTTCGCCATCTGCTTCTTCTTCTACGGTATTGCAGTAGGCGTGCTGATCACGGACTTGGATATGCAGAGGATCAACATACATTTTGTCAGGGTGGTGCAACATTGATGCTAAGGTGGCTAAGGCATCTGCAACCTCATTGTGAACTCTCGGGATGTGTTTGAACTTCACCGATCGAAATTGCTTGCTCAGATCATGCAAGCATTGTCGGTATGGTATGAGCTTTAGATCTCGTGTTTCCCATTCACCCTGAATTTGATGTACCAAGAGGTCCGAGTCTCCCAAGACCAAGACGTCTTGGACATCCATGTCGGCAGCCAGGCGCAGACCCAGAATGCAAGCCTCATATTCGGCCATATTGTTGGTGCAATAGAAGCGCAGTTGAGCCGTAACAGGATAATGCCGTCCTGTTTCAGAAATGAGTACTGCCCCTATTCCAACCCCTTTTGCATTTGCCGCTCCATCAAAGAAAAGCTTCCAACCCGGTTCCTCGGGTAATTCCAACTCATTTGTATGCATCACCTCTTCGTCAGGAAAATACGTTCTTAAAGGCTCGTATTTTTCGTCAACGGGATTCTCTGCCAAATGGTCTGCCAGTGCCTGGGCTTTCATGGCCGTCCTTGTCACGTAGATGATATCAAATTCTGTGAGCAGAATTTGCCATTTTGCCAACCTCCCCGTGGGCATAGGTTTCTGAAAGATATACTTCAATGGGTCCAAGCGGGATATGAGATAAGTAGTATATGAAGACAGGTAGTGCTTCAACTTCTGAGCTACCCAAGTCAGGGCGCAGCATGTTTTCTCGAGTTGAGTGTACTTGACCTCATGCACTGTGAATTTCTTGCTAAGATAGTAGATGGCCTGCTCCTTCCTTCCTGTGTCATCATGTTGCCCCAGTACACAACCAAATGAATTTTCCAAGACTGTCAGGTAAAGGATTAGGGGTTTCCCGGGCTTAGGTGGGACCAACACGGGTGGATTAGACAGATACCCTTTGATTTGGTCGAAAGCCTCTTGACACTCTGTCGTCCAACCTTCTGCAGCATCCTTTCTCAGTAGCCGAAATATGGGCTCACAAGTTGCTGTGAGTTGAGCGATGAACCTGCTGATGTAATTGAGTCTACCCAGCAAACTCATTACCTCTGTTTTGTTCCTTGGCGGTGGCAAGTCTCGGATGGATTCAATTTTGGATGGGTCTAACTCAATCCCCCGTCGACTGACGATGAATCCTAGCAACTTTCCTGATGGAACCCCGAATGCGCATTTGGCCGGGTTAAGCTTGATATCATACCTCCGGAGTCTTTGGAAAAATCTCCTTAGGTCTGCCACATGGTCCTCCTGACGCCAAGATTTGATGATCACATCATCGACGTACACCTCTATTTCTTTGTGTATCATGTCATGAAACACAGCAGTCATTGCTCGCATGTACGTTGCCCCAGCGTTCTTTAAACCGAACGGCATTACCCGATAGCAGTAGGTTCCCCATGGCGTAATAAACGCTGTCTTCTCAGCATCCTCTTCGTCCATTAGGATCTGATGATATCCCGCATAGCAATCCACAAAGGATCCGATCTCGCGCCCAGCGCAGTTATCGATCAAGATATGAATGTTGGGTAACGGGAAATTGTCCTTGGGACTCGCTTTGTTGAGGTTGCGGTAGTCGACGCACACCCTGATTTTTCCATCCTTCTTTGGGACTGGTACCACATTGGCCAGCCACTCGGGATACCGAGTGACCCGAATGACCTTCGATTGCAACTGCTTAATCACTTCTTCTTTGATCTTTACACTCATTTCTGTTTTAAATTTCCTTAGTTTTTGCTTGACCGGATGGTATGCCGGGTCAGTGGGCAATTTGTGAACCACTAAATCGGTGCTCAATCCAGGCATATCATCATATGACCATGCAAAAACATCTTTGAATTCCCTGAGAGTTTCGATCAATTCTGCTTTGACATTTGGCTCAATGTGGATGCTAATTTTGGTCTCTTGGATGATATCAGCGTCTCCTAGGTTCACAGCCTCAGTGTCATTTAGGTTAGGCTTGGGTTTCTCTTCAAATTGGCACAGTTCTCGATTTATTTCTTCGAAGGCTTCTCCTTCGTCACATTCGGATTCATTATCACAAACGACCTCTTGCATTGTTGAGTCAGATTCAGATTGATTTATTAGACTAGGTCGAAGATCCGCTGTGCATGCCATGTCATTAGGACCAGTAAAAAGAGAACTGTTCAGAAAGAAAAAGAACAAAACCAGAAATTAAAATGGGACAAAAGAAAAGAACTTTATTAAATTTGCAGGATAAAAAGGGTTCACACTTTTACAAAACGAAAGTAAAATTGGGATTACACCCTTGAATAATCCGATCAAACAAACAAACAAACAAAACATTAATCAAAGCCTACTACCAAGACTCCCCTCGGACAGGAAGAGGAGTAACCGTCCAATTGTTGGTCTTGGCCTTAGGCCCCACGAATTGTATCTCTGCTCTGCTGGAACCCTCTCCAGCTTCCACCATACTGACATCCGCAAATAGCCTTTCAAAACTCTGATTGAGGTCTTCATTTATTCCGATCAAAGGTCCTCGAATCTTTGGGATCGCTGACCCCTTGGCACTAGCTTTAACAAAAGACCTTGAGAGGCGTGGCACTGGTTTAGGCAGAAACCAGACCCTCTTCTTCATTTTTCGCGCTTGCTTCCTGTCTGCTGCGGTTGGTTTGAACCCCAACCCGAAAGTTTCCAGATTCTTAGGAAGGGAGACAGGTTGGACTATCCCTTGAAGTTCAACTCCCAGGCCTTTTCCCGGCACAAACCCATTACCCAGCATTTCTGATACCATCATTACTGTTGCGGCAGTCACCCTAGGGTGCGGGATGATTTCTCCTTCAGAAATTTTGTTGGCCGACCCTGTATCGAGAATCTGGTAGACCCAGGGACCCTTGTCATCAGTGGTCTCTATGAAAGGCACAATGGTTCCGCCCATGGTGCATGTTGTATCCTCGCCGTGCAACACGACCTCTTGTCTTTCCCACTCGAACTTCACTGTCTGATGTAGGGTGGAAGGCACCGCTTTAGCCGCATGAATCCAAGGTCGTCCTAACAGCAAGTTGTAAGATACCGTGGCGTCCAACACCTGGAATTCCATGGTAAACAGGACCGGGCCAATGGTTAGTTCAAGTACAACATCCCCCACAGTGGCTGTTCCGTTTCCGTCAAACCCTCGGACACAGATGCTATTCTCCCGGATTCTTCCACGGTCAATCTTTAACTGGTCCAGGGTGGACAATGGACAAATATTGGCGCTTGAGCCGTTATCCACCAATACTCGGGTTACCACCGAGTCTTCACATTTGACAGCTAGGTATAGAGCTTTGTTGTGCTCCGTACCTTCCACCGGCAGGTCATCATCTGAGAATGTCACTCTGTTCACCTCGAAAATCTTGCTAGCAATGGTTTCCAGGTGGTTTACAGAAATCTCACTGGGTACATGGGCCTCGTTCAATATCTTTAACAGGGCTCGGCGATGTTCCTCGGAATGGAGGAGTAATGACAATAGTGAGATCTGGGCAGGAGTTTTTCTCAGCTGCTCAACCACAGAATAGTCTTGCACTTTCATCTTCCTCAGGAAGTCTTCAGCCTCTTCTTCTGACACTGGCTTCTTGGTTGCCACTGGGTTTGTTTTTCTTAACTCCACCGGAGCAAAGCATCGACCTGATCGAGTCAGCCCTTGCGCTTCACAACTGACTTCTTCCACCTGTTTTCCTTGGTATGTCACCACTGCTTTTTCATATTTCCAGGGCACAGCCCTGCTGTCAAGCATTGGCAGTTGGACCACCGGCTTTATGGTCACCCGTTCTCTACATACCCCTTTCAACATGACTGGCCGGTGTGGGCAGGATCCCTGGTATTACCAACTTGCTTGGCTCGGGTTTGCTTGCTATGGCGGACGGGTTCTTCCCCCATATTACTACCGGCTTGACGCCTTCTCCCTGCGACTGTACATTTGTTCCTCCACTGGTTAAGACTTCTTTTGGGGCAGCTTGGATCATCATCACTGTTTGTGAGGGTTTTCTTAATTCACCTCCCTCACACACCAACTCAATCATGTGAGCTTCGTGGTGCGCTGGCAGCGGGTTTTGGTTGATGTTAGGAGCCTCCGGTGTCTGGACCTCGATCTTATTGGTGTCAATAAGATCCTGTATGGCATGCCTTAACTTCCAACACTTCTCGGTATCGTGCCCGAGCATCCCTGAACAGTATTCACAACTGATTGAACGATCCAAATTCTGAGGCGGAGGATTTGGTTCCCGAGTATGGACAGGACTAACCAAACCTAATTGCCGCAGCTTGTGGAACACAGCGGTGTAGGTTTCTCCCAGTTCGGTGAAGGTTCTTTGTTTCCGCAACCTGTCATTTCTGGCATCTGGATTTCCCCGGAAACCTGCCCCTGAAGGATTTCTATATGCCCTTGGTGGAGGGTAAGTGTTTTGTGGTGGTGCATATATGTTCTGGGGAGCCGGTGCGCGCCATTGTGGGCGAACCGGAGGCTGAGTGTATACCTGGGCTTGGTGTACGGAACAATGTGGTTCTCGAGGTGGATAGAAATTTTGTGGTGGGTTGTATGGATAGTTTGACCTGTGAGGCCTGGGTTGGTTGTAGTGTGGCCTGCCAGCCCTGGACCAACTGCCTGCCTCGATCGTGGCAACCTCTTCTTTCTTTCTTCTTAGCGCACCTCCCGTGCCGCTTTGAATAGCCTGGGTTGTGGCCTTAAGTGCCGAATAGTTTAAGATCTTGTCCGACCTCAAACCTTCTTCTATCATGACCCCTATTTTGACCACCTCGTTGAAAGATTTTCCAACCGTTGTCACCAAGTGACCAAAGTAGGTTGGATCCAATGTCTGCAAAAAGTAGTCTACCATTTCTCCCTCTCTCATGGGAGGATCGACTCTAGCTGCTTGTTCTCTCCAGCGGAATCCGAACTCGCGAAAACTTTCCCCGGGTTTCTTCCCAGTTCTCAATAATGTGAGACGGTCGGGGACTATCTCTAGATTGTACTGGAAATGACCTGCAAAAGCCTGTGCCAGATCATCCCACGTGTACCACCTGCTGAAATCCTGCCTGGTATACCATTCCAGCGCAGATCCGCTCAGACTTTGGCCGAAGTAAGCTATCAAAAGCTCATCCTTGCCTCCTGCCCCTCTCATTTTGCTACAGAATCCCCGCAAATGTGCCATGGGATCACCGTGCCCTTCATATAAATCAAACTTGGGCATCTTGAACCCAGCCGGGAGTTGGACATCTGGGAAAGGGCACAGATCTTTGTATGCCACGCTGACTTGATTGCCCAGCCCGTGCAAGTTTCTGAAGGATTGCTCCAGGCTTTTGAACTTTCTTAACACTTCATCCTGTTCAGGGGCCTTAACCGGCTTCTCAACCTCTGCCGGTACTTCCAAATGGGGATTGTAAACCTGTGGTTCCGGTGCGTGGAAGGTAGGCTCAGGGGGATAGTATTGTGTATCGTGAGCCTGGAACAATGGCTCACTGGTCGTTCGCTGCAAAGGGGCTGATGCAGGTCCCACAAAAATGGGAATATTGGATGTTGGGAGAGGTTGATGGGGTGGTGGAGCTTGGGAGTCATGAGGGCTTCTCTCTTGATGATAGAGGGGGTTTGGGCGGCTTGTGGAAGGGCCAGAGTGAGGGTACTCCGGCACGTGTCCCAGTGTCTCAGGGCTCTTTTGCGTTTTGGCCAGGGCTAGCTGCATGGCATGCATCTCCAGTCCCATCCTCTCAATCTTTTCCATTGCCTCTTTTAGCAACTGGCTCATCGGCCTTTCTTCCTCATTACTATTCTCAGAAGTGGTCATGCTTGTTGCTACCGGTCCTTTGGATCTGGTTTGGTATGAATGTGTTGCCAGAATTCTTTAACAACTAACTGTCTGGTATCAGACAACAACAAACTTTGTTAGTGTTAGAGCTTAACAGATTTGATCATAACACATAGAGGATGCAATGCACCTAGGCAGTTAACCGTTTCTACATGCTTTGCTTCAAACCACATGCGTCATCCCGGTTTGTTCATTTGTCTTTTAGAGTATTCTGTGAAACCCCGCGTTTTATTTTATTTACATTTTCTTTTCTTTATTTATTAAAAGCGGTCGAATCTTATGGGGATTGCCTACGTATCACGTCCCCGCGTGAATCAGACCAGGCGTAGTTCTGCCTTAAAGTAAAGAAACACCAAATTCTTGTGAAATCGTTAAATTCATTCTCAAAATTTTGCTATTACAAATTACTTCAAGCAAGGAATAGCAATAGTACAAGACTCCACAGTTCTTAAGCCGTTTTGACTAAAAGAAAAGAAAACAACATATGGAAAAACAACAAAACCAAATAAACAAAACTCAACCAAAGATTAATTTTCCAACTTAGGGGCCCGCGAGGCATCATTCGGCCTTTCCGCGGCCCTTGGTGTGAGGTCTCTCTGCAGACCTTTCAACTCATTCATGATTCGGTGGACGCAACCCATGATGGAAACAAGGAGGGTCTTCCGGGGCATTTGCTCGCATGCCAGGCATCTCACGTAGATGTAATGCCCAATCTCGTCGATCCTTCCTCGAATGTTGTCCCTTTCTGCGAACAAATGCCTTATCTGTCGGTTCTTCAACCCCAGTGTTTGCGCATTGTTGGCAAGCTGATCCTGGAATATCTCCATTTGTCTTTCCATTCTGGTCATTGCATCGTAACATTGCCTTCTGTCGGCTTGGGCATTTCGTGTTTGCTTGAGGATCCTTTCTCGAAGAGAGGCATTCGTTTCCCTTAATGTCCCGATGCTCAATTCATACTCCCTTATGACTTGTTGCAGGTGCTGCCTCCGAGCCATCGCACCGTTTGCCCACTTGGTTCGCAATTTTGCCGTGCTGGCCCTGGCTTTTTCCAAATCTTTCTGGCATTCCGCAACCTGATCTTTTAACCCTGCTATCAATCTTTTATCTGCCCGGCTTCTCAGCTGGCTATTAGCCTCTTTTTTCATTCTCCGGATCTGAGCTTTGAGGACCTCGCCTTCTCTGATTAACTTGTTCCTTTCTCCCTCGTGGGCGGCAGACTGTAATTGGCACTCAAACCTCATATCCTGAACTTGTTGCTTCAGTTTGCCTGCTTTGACGAGATATTCCTGCTCTTTGGCCAACCAGCCCCACTGTTCTTGTGAAGATTTGACAAATTCTTGCAGGTGAGGTCTTTTGGTCGGTCTTCCAGATGATGTCTCCCCTTTGTACCAGGCCTGATACCCGGGCGAAACTTCCCCTTTTGCCTGATTCATTACACAAGTATTTGCTTCTAAGTATTGACATTGGCTCCAAATTTGACGAACCCTTGCTTCAGGAAACTGGCCGTCGGGACTGATCTCGATTACCTGGATGCTCAGATCCTCGTTTTTCGGCACTATCTGATACCTCCCAAGTTGCCTTAAAACCCGATGCGGTGCGTATGGTTGAATGCTCTTAAGTCCCATTAAGAGAAAATGGGGCCTAGCTGCTGGCATGTATATGACTTCGTCGATCGATAACCATCCTAGCGCCCATTGTATTTGACTGGCGTTGAGGGTATGGAAATATGAGGTCCATGCTGTGACTCCTTCTGGCAGGTAGGTTTCATTAACTCTGGTATAGAACTCCTCTATGCAGGTCTTTCCTGCGGATCCATGGCTCAGAAACGGGGCTCGGTGACATAGGTGTTCGGTCATCCACATTTGCAACAACAAATTGCAACCCTCGAAAAAGCTTCCTCCGGCTTTGCAAGAAGTGAGTGCCCGGAATATATCAGCTACTATCATGGGCGCCAACGTACTATCACTCTGTGCGAGCAACGTACTGACGACCCCTGCTATCTTTATGTCAATATTCCCATCTTTTCTTGGGAATACTAGTAGTCCTAAGAAAGTTATCATGAAAGCAATTCGTCTATGTTCTTCCCACTTCTGGCGATTACCTTTGCTGCACAACTGGTTTTCTGGCTTGTCGAATCCTCCTATGTGACCATATCTTTGATATATGAAACTCATGCTGCAAAAACCTTTTGCCAAGTCAGGGTTATGAATTGTTCTGACTATCTTTAAGGAGTCCAGGAACCGGTGTACTGCTACAGCTCTCGGAGCAATCAGATATTTGTGCCTCAAAGGAGTCTCAGCGCTGCCGATATACCCTGCTATTTCTTCTAAAGTTGGGGTAAGTTCGAAATCTGAGAAGCGGAAGACATTGTGCGCAGGATCCCAGTGGGGGACTAGTGCCCTTATGATATCTCCTCGTGGCCTGATATCCAACAAACTCGTGAGGCCTTTCAGATACTTCTTGATTTCGTCATGCCCCTCTTTGCCCAAATCATTCCACCAGAGCCGCAATTGGAGGGGAATTTTATTCATGATTGAAAAGGGTTCATTCGGAATCGTGCTCATTCTGCACATTTATTAATAAGATTTTAACAAACGACACTTATCCTGCTAAAAACAAAAATATATGCGATTTTTGAATTTTGGATTTTCATGTATATATAAAACTTTCTAAAGAAGTCAATATATATATATATATATATATATATTATTTTTTTTTTTTTCTCGAAAAACTGGGAGCCTGAAAGGATTTTTCTAGACCTATAACAAGATAAATACTTTTGCCATAAATAAAGATATATACATTTTGAAATAAAGCAAAACTTTCGAATTTTTCATATATATATATATATATATATATACATATATTTGTAACAAATAATAAAAGTAAAGACCACACAAGACTTTCTTTTTTTTATTATAAAAACAATTTTAAAATAAGATTTTTTTTTGATTTTTTATGACAAGACAACTCTATATTTCTATTGATATATTTTTATTATGAAAGACAGAACAACGACTTTTCAAAATTTTGGCAGAGTTTTGACAGTATTTTTTTTTTTTTTTTTTCAACAATAAACAATCAATTCCTAACCGTTATTTCCTTTTTTTCACAATATTCCCAATATTCAAACACCGGTCAGCATGCAGGCATGAGACAAATAAATGCACGGAAAACAGTGGGATGCACCAGAATGGTCTTTTCATATCAGGTTGCTAGTCCTAGACGGACCCAACCCCTGTGTTGAGTCCCCTAAGTCAAATGCAACGTGATGCAAATAAGCGTTCCTACTAGGGATCCGGCATGAAGTCACGTTATTCTATGTTCAAAACCTGGGTCGGTGTTCTAGACAGTGTACCCGAGCGGACAACTCGAGTTGAGGAAGGAGCTCCTTTCCGGGAACCAAAAGGCCAGCCGGCTTAGAAACTTTCCGAACCTCTTTTATTTAGGGTATGACACTAACAGAATAAGGAGTCTCAACCAGTGAGCACATCCCCGGAGGTGAGAAGAGAAAGGTTTCGGCACAGTTTATATGTATAGTTCAAACAATATCAAAGCAGTAAAAGCAGCATTTAGCACATTAGGCTCGAAACATGTAATCAAATCAGATAATAAATAAAGCCAAATAATAACAACTACACTAAGCTCGAATTCTTAACCCTGAACCAGTGGTTCTGGGTTTAGTTCCCCAGCAGAGTCGCCAGAGCTGTCACACCTCCTTTTTCCGCGCCCGAGGGGCGCAGGGGAGTTTTTCCAATTAAAGGACAATCGAAACGGGATTGGTTTATTTATTTCAGAGTCGCCACTTGGAAGATTTAGGGTGTCCCAAGTCACCAATTTTAATCCCGAATCGAGGAAGAGAATGACTCTATATTACAGTCTGCGTACCAGAAATCCGGATAAGGAATTCTGTTAACCCGGGAGAAGGTGTTAGGCATTCCCGAGTTCCGTGGTTCTAGCACGGTCGCTCAACTGTTATATTTGGCTTATTTGTCTGATTTTAAATACAATATGGATTTATGTGCAAATTTTATCTTTCAACCGCTTTTATCACTTACTGTTACTTTTATCAAGAATTGCAACGTTATAGAATATATCTCGAACCACGTTACAATCAATGTACCCGTGGTCGTCGACACACTTTGACCCCGTCGAGATTTGGATTTGGGTCACATAAATGTGCACCCAAGTTTAGGAAGGTAAGGTTTATTAAAGCGTGTCCTAAAGAGACTAACGTGTTGTTATTTTAGGAGGGTTGTGAGATTTGCTAAACAACCCGTCCGGGAAACTAAATGCTTCAATGATTTACATTTAACAAGGGCCCCGCATCTGCGTGTTTTGTTTATTTTCATCGAGGCTCATCTCGTTCTTATTTTAAAAGGATATCCTATAGCAACTACGTTTCTTGTCGTGTTCGTCTCTATCAATTGAAAACGGTAGACAGTCCTAATTAATTACATGATTGCGAGTTTACTTATAACAGGATTTAAAATGCTTTTACAGAATAATAAAATGTGGCTGTATATGCAATCAGCCGAGCAAACAATTCTGGGCCCAAATCCAGCCCATGCGCGATGGGCCAGACCTGGGCCTTCGCCTGTTCTACGCGGGCCTACTTAGTTTGCTTCGATTTGGGCTCGACCTTCATGAGGTTGAGGCCCTGGACTGATTCTTTATTTTGTGAAATGAGTTTATCAGTTTATGGGACAATATGGCAGAAGGAGAAAGAACTTTAACTAAAATGGATAGCTTTCCTATTTGGCCTACATTAGAGAATATACTATACCATCAGACTAAGTTTGAAATATAACTTGTTACACTGGGCGTATTCTCACTTAGCAGTATACATACAAGGCTAGCATTCATTAACCACACATTGATATCTACTAGGCATGCAGGCTAGCTTCAGTATCTAGACAAGAAAGTAAGCTATTATACATTACATGAAGTTTAATATAACAGTCTATGTATGAAATAAACATCTTCAGCTCTTCTCTTTTATATTCATGCTCAACTTTCAAGTTACATTGACACTATTAATCGTGTACCTGGTATAGCAAAGAAAAAGAAGAAGGAGAATGGTCAGCTGAGTAGTATGCAGCAAATACAGCAACAGCAGATAAACACCAACAACACAGCAACAACAACCAGCCACAATGATGGAGCTCACAAGTGGTCGAGCAACAAACAAACAGTCCCAGAGGCAGAATGATGAACCAACAATATTTCCCAGAACAAAGAGGAACAACCAATAGTCGAGTACCAAACCAATGAACCCAGAAAAGAAAGATGAAACAACAGCAAACAGAGTATTCAATGCAGCAACACTACCAATTCAATAACCAGAAACAGCTCAACCAATGCAAACCAAGAACTTGGCCAAGACAGCTTGACCAATATGCACTCTTATACAACTTTCAGGCAGTGTTTGGTTGCAGTGTTTATTGGAAACTAACTTATGTTTTTCAGTTTTCTTTGAACTCACCAGACCTCTCTTTAGACTAAAATTTTCAGCCTTTTGTTTTCTCCTCTCTCAAAGCTAAAAGTCCAGCCTAAGACCCTTAAACTTCCAGCCCCTGTTTTAGTTATCAAATGGCCTATTTATAGGCCAAATGCACCATCACAGCTGAGCTGCCCTGCCTGCCAATTGGCAGAATGCCCATACTCTTTAAACCCATCCTCAGCATGCTTGGTGTCAGCCCCCTTTATTCCCCACGCCTGGTTTTTATTTAATCCAGAATTATGGGCTCATTTGTTTATTCATTTTGAGCCCCCATACCCTTGTGTCTTGTTCCCCATTGGTATTAGTTTAATCCTAAGTTAGTACCCTACTTGTCAGCTCATTTAAACTAATTATTTCTGTTTTTTTTAACACCCCAGATTACCCCCGTTAACCTTGATTATTACTGCCTCTGCCTATTGCAGCCTCAGGACAATTTTTGCACTGATGAAAACTCGAACTCAGGACTGCCTAGACTGAACCCTTTTAGTCATTTTTATAATGCCAACAGACCATTTCAAACATTACTAGGTCATCCAGCCAGTGTCCGAGTTTAATTAGTTATGTGAAACTCCTAGCTCCTTCGATCCATTAGTTATAGAAAACTAATCGACGACATTTATCGAGTCGACTATACTAATTATAGCAGGTAATAATCAGTCGCTCATATAAACAACACGTTCGGGGACCTAAAGGGTATCAGACAACTTTTATTAAATTACTGGGCCTATATGAATTAGTTCCTTTGACGATTAATCTAACTGACGATCATGTTTATCACAGAGTGTATTCAGAACAAACAGAAGACAATCGACCAAATAAAGGGTCTTTAACAGAGATGAAAGAAATCTGGAAGAAGTAACAAAATAACAAACAAACACAAAGAGATATGCTGACAACTTATTTGGAAATAAAACAAAAGAACGGAAAACTTACCAAAATGTTTAAACCAAACAGACCCAAATCAAACTCGACTTCGAACCTTTGAGGCCGAACAAACCTTAATCAGGGTGTTCTCACATGAGAACACCTTGGTTAAGGTCTATTAGACCTCAAACCTATGTCAAAACTGGCCGGGTTCCCCAGGTGCATGTGCTTTCAAAAGTCTGGATTTCCAGATCTGGATTTTTGGGAGTTGTGGGTAGATTCGGACCAAACCAAGTTTGGTTTGGTCACGAGGAAGGTCAGGAGAGTGTCTAGCATGAAGATGGGGTGGTTTGGCATAGGTCCAGGTTCGACTCAAATCTTCAAACGAAGATTCGAGACGAACGGAAGTGATTCGAGGCTTGTGGTTAGTGGATTCGTGTTCAGGATGGTCGGGTGCATCGGGGGTGTTATTTTGGTGGTCATCGGAACTGTGGTTGCCAGGCTTATGGTGGGAAACCTAGGCTGCTAGGGTTTGAGAGGAAAGGGAGCCTGGGGAAGATGGTGAATAGTGGCCGAGGGGGGGGTGGCTTGGGGCGTGGGGTAAGGGGTTAGGTTTATATATGTATTGAGGGTTTAGATCCTGGCCATTGGATCAATTGAGATCAAGGGCCAGGATCTACTCATTGAGGAGGGACGACGTCGTTCGGGAGATGATAGTGGGTTAAGACCGGGTAGGGGATTGGATCGGGTCATGTTGACGGGTTTGGAGGAAGGCCTGGATCCGTTGGATCAATGGGAATGAACGGCCCAGATTAACTTGCCTGAAACGGCGTCGTTGAGGGGAGTTGGACAGCCTGATCTGGACCGTTCCTTTGAATCAGATCAACGGCCTCAAATGGGGACGCCGATACGACGTCGTTTGAGTCCGTGTTTGGGCAGGCTGGATTTGGACTGGATCAGTGTTGGTTTGGGCCTGTTTTTGTTTCAATTTCTGGGCCCAAATCGATTTAGACCCTTACTCTTTTGCTTCATTTCTTTCTTATTTTTTTTTTTTTTCTTTTCTTTTAAACAAAAAATAAAAATAACAAATAATAAGGTAACGAAATTAAACAACAATGCAACATTTTAACACAATTATCACAAAAATATTTACGTAAGTTAGCTAAAAGCCTAGGACAAACGATGCACACATATATATTTTGAATTTTCTTTTACTGACCGAATTACGGTTTAATCATCCTAATACATATATTTTGTATTTTGTTTGTTAATGATTAAATGCAAAAAATGGACAGATCCACAAATGACTAACAACACATGAAAACTCGAACAATTGTACAATGAAACCATTTGTCACTATTTTTATTTTCTTTTGGAGCGATTGTCCGTAAAGCAAAAATCACGTGCTTACAGGTACAAGTTTTAAATATGTGTTAAGCACTATCTATAAAGTTTGGCTAAAAACGGACGTCATATGACGTGTTTCGGACTAAAAATGGAGAATTTGAGTTATGAAAGTTGAAGAAAGAAAATCATGTGTTTGAGGCTTGATCCTATGTATATGATGTTATTTTGGCGATTTGATCGCACGAGTAAGTCCGTAAGATGTTTTTAAGGTTGTGTGCATGTTTGGTTTGGAGCCCCGAGGGCTCGGGTGAGTTTTGAATGGGGCTCGGGAGGTCTTAGACTTAGAAAAAAATATAAAGGTTCAGATGTTGCAGGCCCAGTACGGCCGCGGCCATTTCCGCACGGTCCGCGCTGGCAGCCACGCGGCCGCGGCCATTTCCGCGCGGTCCGCGCTGGCAGCCACGCGGCCGCGATGCTTTTCTGTGCGGTCCGCGTGGTGGGGTTCAGAGGGTCGACCAGCGCGACCGCGCACCAAATCAGTGCTGTCCGCACTGGGTGGGTTCAGAGAGAGCCCACTTCTCCCCTCCCTCGGCACAGCCGCGGTGCATTTCTGTGCGGTCCGCTCCAGCCCCCAGAAAAATGTATAAATTCGGGATTTTTAGTCATTTTTCCACTTTTCAAAAACCCAAAACCTAAGAGGCGATTTTCCAAACAACTTTTCTTCTTCAAAACGATTGGTAAGTTATTTCTAACTTAATTTCTTTATTCCTTAATATCTTTTAACATAATTTCAACTTCAAATCAAAGATTTTCATGGGGTAAATTGGGTGTTTTGGGTAGAACCTAGGTTTTCTACAAATTGAGAAGTCGTGCCTCAATTTGGGGTCCGATTTAAAAACAAATCATATATTTGGATTCATGGGGGAATGAGTAACCAGGTTTTGGTCCGAACCTCGAGTTTCGACCACGTGGGTCCTGGGGTATATTTGACCTTTTTGGGAAAAACCTTGAAAAATCTATTTTCATGCATTGGGGATGATTCATTTAGTAATTATTAATGTGATTAAGTAACTTATGACTAGATTCGAGCGATTGGTGGTGGAATCAAGAGGTAAACTTATATATGATATTATGGGATCGTGTGGCACGCCGTCCACTTATATATGATATTATGGGATCGTGTGGCACGCCGTCCACTTATATATGATATTATGGGATCGTGTGGCACGCCGTCCACTTATATATGATATTATGGGATCGTGTGGCACGCCGTCCACTTATATATGATATTATGGGATCGTGTGGCACGCCGTCCACTTATATATGATATTATGGGATCGTGTGGCACGCCGTCCACTTATATATGATATTATGGGATCGTGTGGCACGCCGTCCACTTATATATGATATTATGGGATCGTGTGGCACGCCGTCCACTTATATATGATATTATGGGATCGTGTGGCACGCCGTCCACTTATATATGATATTATGGGATCGTGTGGCACGCCGTCCACTTATATATGATATTATGGGATCGTGTGGCACGCCGTCCACTTATATATGATATTATGGGATCGTGTGGCACGCCGTCCACTTATATATGATATTATGGGATCGTGTGGCACGCCGTCCACTTATATATGATATTATGGGATCGTGTGGCACGCCGTCCACTTATATATGATATTATGGGATCGTGTGGCACGCCGTCCACTTATATATGATATTATGGGATCGTGTGGCACGCCGTCCACTTATATATGATATTATGGGATCGTGTGGCACGCCGTCCACTTATATATGATATTATGGGATCGTGTGGCACGCCGTCCACTTATATATGATATTATGGGATCGTGTGGCACGCCGTCCACTTATATATGATATTATGGGATCGTGTGGCACGCCGTCCACTTATATATGATATTATGGGATCGTGTGGCACGCCGTCCACTTATATATATATATATATATACATCATGGGAACCAGAGTCTCTTCTGCTTATTTCCGATATTTCATTTTTATCTGTTACTCCCCGATAGCATGTCCCCTCCCAGTTTTACTTTGTATTATCTTGTTATTGTTTTCTTGCACTTGTTATATATATATCTGTACAGGTTAATTATATATATATGTACAGGTTAATTGTGGTAGGTACTGTCTAGCCTCATCACTACTTCGCCGGGGTTAGGCCAGACACTTACCAGCACATGGGGTCGGTTGTGCTGATGCTACACTCTGTGCATTTTTGGTGCACAGATCAGGGAGCAGCTTACAGACCGCAACAATAGGATTTCTGGGAGCTGTCTTCAGTCCAGGGACTCTCGAGGTAGCCTAGCTGGCGTTCGCAGGCCGAAGTCCCTTTCCATGTTTTTCGTTTGTTCATCTTGTATCAGACAAACATGATGTATTTCCTTTCAGACATTGTTTGTAGTATTCTGTAGTAGTCCGTGAGCTAGTGACACCAAACCTTGGGTAGTAATGTGTATTAAACTTCCGCACTTTTGGTTTTCAATTGCTTTAGATTTAAAGTCTTCCGCTTAAGTTTTGTCTCGTTTATTATATTGTTTGAAAGAAAGCAGGAAAGGTGTTTTAAATATTTGGCTTGCCTAGCTCCCAGGTTAATGATGGCGACCCTGCTGGCCTGGCTAAACAGAAATCCCTCCACCAAGTCTTGGCGGATCCTGCCAGGCGAAAAGTGGCGAAATTGACCCCATTGGTCTCTACAATGCCCATAGTCCGTAGAACCTCATGACAGCTGAATATGAAATCTTGAGCATCCTCTGAGGGAGTGCCACTATATGTAGTAGTGAAGATCTTGGTGAAACGATCAAGCCTCCACAAAGCATCCGCGGACATAGCCGCACCATCACTGGACTGAGCCGCAATACCTGGCTGGGCTGCCACAGCTGGCTGAACTGCTAGAACCTGAGCCTGAGGAGCTACCGGCTCTGGAGTACGAGGGCTTGTTATACTTGCGGCATGTGAGTCACATTGCCAGATACTGCCCTCGAGCTTCCAGCAGCTCGCAGCAGCAGGGTCCTCGCCCGATGATCCAGGCACCAGTTTCCCTACAGCCTGCCCAGCCAGCTAGAGGCGGGGGTAGAGGACATAGAGGTGGAGGTAGAGGTCTTAGAGGTGGAGCTCAGACCGCTAGAGGTAGGGGTCAACCAGCAGCAGATCGTCCCAGGGATATGATTCAGGGAGGTGGGGCCCAGCCCCGTTGTTATGCTTTGCCAGCCAGGCCAGAGGCTGAGTCATCAGATGTTGTGATTACAGGTACTATTCTGGTCTGTGATAGGGATGCTTCTGTGCTATTTGATCCCGGATCTACGTATTCATATGTGTCGTCCTATTTTGCACCCTATTTGGTTATGCCTAGTGACTCATTGAGTATTCCTATTTATGTGTCAACACCGGTGGGTGATTCTATTATGGTCGACCAAGTTCATCGTTCTTGTATCATAGTGTTTGGGGGTCTTGAGACCCGTGTTGATTTGTTGCTTTTGGACATGGCCGACTTTGATGTTATATTGGGGATGGATTGGTTATCCCCGTACCATGCTATCTTGGATTGCCATGCCAAGACCGTGACCTTAGCCTTACCGGATTTACCTCGTTTAGAGTGGAGAGGGACTTCTGGTCATTGTACCCGCAGTGTTATCTCGTATGTGAAAGCTCGGCGTATGGTCGAGAAGGGATGTTTGGCCTACTTGGCATATGTTCGCGATTCTAGCGCGGAGGCCCCTTCTATTAATTTTGTGCCCGTTGTTCGGGAGTTTCCTGAGGTTTTCCCTTCAGACTTGCCGGGTATGCCGCCCGACAGGGATATCGACTTTTGTATTGATTTGGCCCCGGGCACTCAGCCCATTTCTATCCCGCCATATCGTATGACCCTGCCGGAGTTGAAAGAGTTAAAGGAACAGCTGCAGGATTTGCTTGAGAAAGGTTTCATTAGACCCAGTGTTTCACCTTGGGGTGCGCCGGTGTTGTTTCTTAAGAAAAAGGATGGTTCGATGAGAATGTGCATCGATTACCGGCAATTGAACAAGGTTACAATTAAGAATAAGTATCCACTGCCGAGGATTGATGATTTATTCGACCAGCTTCAGGGTGCGAGGGTGTTCTCGAAGATAGATTTGAGATCTGGTTATCATCAACTGAGGATTAGGGCGTGTGATGTCCCCAAGACAGCATTTCGCACTCGGTATGGGCACTATGAGTTTTTGGTCATGTCATTTGGATTGACTAATGCCCCAGCAGCGTTCATGGAGTTGATGAACCGAGTGTTCAGACCTTATTTGGACTTGTTCGTGATAGTCTTCATTGACGATATTCTTATATACTCCCGCAGTCAGGAGGAGCATGAGCAGCACCTCAGAGTGGTCCTTCAGACCCTAAAGGATAGTCAGTTGTATGCTAAGTTCTCAAAGTGCGAGTTTTGGTTGAGTTCGGTCGCATTCCTGGGTCATGTCGTATCAGCAGCAGGTATTCAGGTAGACCCGAAGAAGATAGAGGCAGTCAAGAACTGGCCTCGACCAGCTTCAGCTACGGATATTCGAAGTTTCCCGGGGTTAGCAGGTTACTACCGTCGGTTCGTGGAGGGGTTTTCATCCATTGCATCCCCTATGACCAGATTGACCCAGAAGGGTGTCCAGTTCAGGTGGTCGGACGAGTGTGAGGTGAGCTTTCAAAAGCTCAAGATGGCTCTGACAACGGCACCAGTATTGGTTTTACCCACAGGTTCAGGGCAATATACGGTCTATTGTGATGCGTCTCGTATTGGGCTTGGTGTAGTGTTGATGCAGGAAGGCAAAGTCATTGCCTATGCTTCGAGGCAGTTGAAGGTTCATGAGAAGAACTATCCAGTGCATGATTTGGAGTTGGCAGCCATTGTTCACATATTGAAGATTTGGAGGCACTATCTGTATGGTGTGGCGTGTGAGGTGTTCACGGATCATAAGAGTCTTCAGTATCTGTTCAAGCAGAAAGAGTTGAATTTGAGGCAGAGGAGGTGGCTAGAGTTGCTAAAAGATTATGACATCACTATCTTATATCACTCGGGAAAGGCCAACGTGGTGGCCGATGCCTTGAGTAGGAAGTCAGCCAGTATGGACAGTCTTGCTTATATTCCGGTCGGTGAGAGACCGCTTGCTTTGGACGTTCAGGCTTTTGGCCAATCAGTTTGTGAGGTTGGACATTTCTGAGCCTAGTTGAGTATTAGCTTGCACGGTCGCTCGTTCTTCGTTATTGGAGCGTATCCATGATCGGCAATTCGATGATCCCCATTTGTGTGTCTTGAGAGACACGGTGCAACGTGGAGGTGCCAAGAAAGTAACCTTAGATGATGTTGGCGTATTGAGATTGCAGGGGCAAGTTTGTGTGCCCAATGTTGATGGGATTTGAGAGTTGATCTTAGCGGAGGCCCACAGTTCTCGGTATTCCATTCACCCGGGCGCCGCGAAGATGTATCAGGATCCGAGGCAGCACTATTGGTGGCGTAAGATGAAGAAAGACATCGTTGTGCATGTGGCTCGGTGTTTGAATTGTCAGCAGGTTAAGTACGAGCATCAAAGACCTGGTGGTCTATTTTAGAGGATTGCACTTCCCGAGTGGAAGTGGGAGAGGATTATGATGGATTTCGTTACTGGACTTCCGATGACTCGGAAAAAGTTTGATGCAGTTTGGGTCATTGTTGATAGGCTGACCAAGTCAGCGCATTTTGTTCCTGTTGCAGCCACCTATTCGTCCGAAAGGTTAGCCGAGATTTATATCAGGGAGATTGTTCGCCTTCATGGGGTGCCGCTATCTATCATTTCGGATCGGGGTATGCAGTTTACCTCGCATTTCTGGAGAGCGGTTCAGCGAGAGTTGGGCACCCAGGTTGAGTTGAGTACATCATTTCATCCCCAGACGGACGGTCAGTCCGAGAGGACTATTTAGATTCTTGAGGACATGCTTCGAGCATGTGTCATTGATTTTGGAGGCTTGTGGGACCAGTTTTTGCCTTTAGCAGAGTTTGCCTACAACAACAGCTACCAGTCCAGCATTCAGATGGCTCCGTATGAGGCGTTGTATGGTAGGCGATGTCGGTCTCCAGTTGGATGGTTTGAGCCGGGAGAGGCTCGATTATTGGGTACGGATCTGGTTCAGGAAGCCTTGGACAAGGTCAGGATTATTCAGGATAGACTTCGTACAGCTCAGTCCAAACAGAAGAGTTACGCAGACCGCAAGGTCAGAGATGTTGCCTTCATGGTTGGTGAGCGGGTATTGCTCCGTGTATCGCCTATGAAGGGCGTGATGAGATTTGGGAAGAAGGGCAAGCTCAGCCCTAGGTTCATCGGTCCATTTGAGATTCTTGATCGTGTGGGAGAGGTGGCTTATAGACTTGCCTTGCCACCTAGCTTGTCAGCTGTGCATCCCGTGTTTCATGTATCTATGCTCCGGAAGTATCGCGGAGATCCATCGCACGTGTTAGATTTCAGCACTGTCCAATTGGACAAGGATCTGTCATATGAGGAGGAGCCGGTGGCTATTCTAGACCGGCAGGTTCGACAGTTGAGGTCGAAGAGTTTTCCTTCGGTGCGTGTTCAGTGGAGAGGTCAGCCTCCTGAGGCATCGACCTGGGAATCCGAGTCCGATATGCGGAGCTGTTATCCTCATTTATTTCCCGACTCAGGTACTTCTTTCTTTTGTCCGTTAGAGGACGAACGGTTGTTTTAGAGGTGGAGAATGTGACGACCCGAAGGGTCATCACCGTAGTTCTTCCTTGTTCCGCGCTTTCGAGGCCTTGAAAACCTCACTTTTAGTTGCCTCGATTGGCATGGGCAGTTCGGGCGCGTAGCCAAAAAGTTTTGATGTTAGAATATGTGAATTGTGTGAAACATTTGATGAATTTTGGTATTAATATGCATAATGTTGACTTCGGTCAACATTTTGGGTAAACGGACCCGGACCTGTGATTCGACGGTCCCGGAGGGTCCGTAGAAAAATATGGGACTTGGGCGTGTGCCCGGAATCAAATTCTGAGGTCCCAAGCCCGAGAAATGAATTTTTGAAAGAAATTGTTTTTCTGAAATTTGATATGAAAATTTGAAATGAAAAAGGGGTTAAAAAATATAGGTATCGGGCTCGTATTTTGGTTCTGACGCCCGGTTAAAGTCTTAAATATGTGTTAAGCACTATCTATAAAGTTTGGCTAAAAACGGACGTCATATGACGTGTTTCGGACTAAAAATGGAGAATTTGAGTTATGAAAGTTGAAGAAAGAAAATCATGTATTTGAGGCTTGATCCTATGTATATGATGTTATTTTGGCGATTTGATCGCACGAGTAAGTCCGTAAGATGTTTTTAAGGTTGTGTGCATGTTTGGTTTGGATCCCCGAGGGCTCGGGTGAGTTTTGAATGGGGCCCGGGAGGTCTTAGACTTAGAAAAAAAATATACAGGTTCAGATGTTGCAGGCTCAGCGCGGCCACGGCCATTTCCGCGCGGTCCGCGCTGGCAGCCACGCGGCCGCGGTGCTTTTTTGTGCGGTCCGCGTGGTGGGGTTTAGAGGGTCGACCAGCGCGGCCGCGCACCAAATCAGTGCGGTCCGCGCTGGGTGGGTTCAGAGAGAGCCCACTTTTCCCCTCCCTCGGCGCGGCCGCGGTGCATTTATGTGCGGTCCGCGCCAGCCCCCAGAAAAATATATAAATTCGGGATTTTTAGTCATTTTTTCACTTTTCAAAAACCCAAAACCTAAGAGGCGATTTTCCAAACAACTTTTTTTCTCCAAAACGATTGGTAAGTGATTTCTAACTTAATTTCTTTATTCCTTAACATCTTTTAACATAATTTCAACTTCAAATCAAAGATTTTCATGGGGAAAATTGGGTGTTTTGGGTAGAACCTAGGTTTTCTACAAATTGAGAAGTTGGACCTCAATTTGGGGTCCGATTTAAAAACAAATCATATATTTGGATTCATGGGGGAATGGGTAACCGGGTTTTGGTCCGAACCTCGAGTTTCGACCACGTGGGTCCGGGGGTATTTTTGACCTTTTTGGGAAAAACCTTGAAAAATCTATTTTCATGCATTGGGGATGATTCATTTAGTAATTATTAATGTGATTAAGTAACTTATGACTAGATTCGAGCGGATTGGTGGTGGAATCAAGAGGTAAAGCTGTACTAGAAGCGTGAGTTGAGTTTGGAGCATTCGAGGTAAGTGTTTGTTCTAACTTTGGCTTGAGGGAATAGGAGTAGGATGATATTTGCTACTTGCTAATGTGGAGTACGGTGTATAGGCATGGTGACGGTTATCTATGCACCGGAGTCTAGCATGACCGTGAGTCTTGATTGCTTTTAATTCGAATAATGTGACACAAGCTCCTTGTTTATTTGATAAGTTTCATATAATGTGAACGGTTGAGGAAGAATGATTTAAAAGGAGAATGTGTTGTGAA
This sequence comes from Nicotiana sylvestris, assembly GCF_000393655.2. Lineage (NCBI taxonomy): Eukaryota > Viridiplantae > Streptophyta > Magnoliopsida > Solanales > Solanaceae > Nicotiana > Nicotiana sylvestris. Next base: position 110,343,961 of record NC_091065.1, read on the forward strand.
TACTCCCTTGCCGGGATGTGTAGACTGATATATATTGTAGACTGATATATATATTCTCCCTTGTCGGGATATTTTGGGCTGTTAGCTGTACCCTTGCCGGGTTAAAGGTATTGAGTTGTTATTCTCCCCTGAAGGGGTCTACTATATGAAGTCAGATATTATGAACTATATTATGGGATCGTGTGGCACGCCGTCCACTTATATATGATATTATGGGATCGTGTGGCACGCCGTCCACTTATATATGATATTATGGGATCGTGTGGCACGCCGTCCACTTATATATGATATTATGGGATCGTGTGGCACGCCGTCCACTTATATATGATATTATGGGATCGTGTGGCACGCCGTCCACTTATATATGATATTATGGGATCGTGTGGCATGCCGTCCACTTATATATGATATTATGGGATCGTGTGGCACGCCGTCCACTTATATATGATATTATGGGATCGTGTGGCACGCCGTCCACTTATATATATATATATATATATATATATATATATATATATACATCATGGGAACCGGAGTCTCTTCTGCTTATTTCCGATATTTCATTTTTATCTGTTACTCCCCGATAGCATGTCCCCTCCCAGTTTTACTTTGTATTATCTTGTTATTGTTTTCTTGCACTTGTTGTATATATATCTGTACAGGTTAATTGTGGTAGGTACTGTCTAGCCTCGTCACTACTTCGCCGGGGTTAGGCCAGGCACTTACCAGCACATGGGGTCGGTTGTGCTGATGCTACACTCTGTGCATTTTTGGTGCACAGATCAGGGAGCAGCTTACGGACCGCAGCAGTAGGACTTCTGGGAGCTATCTTCAGTCCAGGGACTCTCGAGGTAGCCTAGCTGGCGTTCGCAGGCCGAAGTCCCTTTCCATGTTTTTCGTTTGTTCATCTTGTATCAGACAAACATGATGTATTTCCTTTCAGACATTGTTTGTAGTATTCTGTAGTAGTCCGTGAGCTAGTGACACCAGACCTTGGGTAGTGATGTGTATTAAACTTCCGCACTTTTGGTTTTCAGTTGCTTTAGATTTAAAGTCTTCCGCTTAAATTTTGTCTCGTTTATTATATTGTTTGAAAGAAAGCAGGAAAGGTGTTTTAAATATTTGGCTTGCCTAGCTCCGATAGTAGGCGCCATCACGACACCCGATGGTGGGAAATCCGGGTCGTGACAGTCTTCCACTTATGATATTTTGTATCTTCTGTCTATTTATTTAGTTATTAATCTTTTTCAGCGGAATCTGATTTATTTGATATATTTTGGAATAGATCAGTAGCACAAATGAGCCTCTAATTTGCATTTCCACATTCTTAGAAGGACTTTCTTTCAATACGTGCACCTAATCCTTTTTGCGGGAATTGTAAGCTACTTTCTGATGAAGGCTTAAAGGATTTTGCTTCTCTGTGTTGAAAATTTTCAAGATTTTTGTGTTAATGCGCTGTTGATATGCAAGACTTTGTATGAACATACTATGATCGATACAAAATACTAAAAGAGATTGGCTTTTAAGGAAAGTATTTCGACTTGAACGATAACCGTTTCGAAGGACGAATTCCTCCCACGCTTGGTGTCACACCTCCTTTTTTACACAAGCGAGGGTAGTACAAGGGAGTTTTTCCAATTTAAGTGACATTATTTGAAATGAGATTATTTATTCAATTTTATTCAGAGTTGCCACTTGGAATATTTTAATTGGTGTCCCAAGTCACCGGTTTATTTTAAATCCCAAATCGAGGAAATTTCGACTTTCCTTTTGAAGTCTGCGAACCAGAAATACTGAATAAGGAATTCTGTTAACCCGAGGGAAGGTGTTAGGCACCCTTGGATTCCGTGGTTCTAGCACGATCGCTTAAACTATTATAATTGGCCTATTATCTGATTTTAATACATGTTTTAGCCTATGGTATTTTAACTTTAAAAATCGCTTTTATTTATTTTAAAGAAGATTTAGCGTCATTTAAAACATGTCTTTGGACCGCGCCACGTGAAATGCACCCGCAATCTGAAACATATTTTATTCAACGTTATTAAAATTTGGATTTGAGTCACATGAAATGCACACCCGAGTTTAGGAAGATAATGTTATTAAAATAACGCACCTAAAGCAACTACGCGTTTTTAACTTTGCGAGGACCATGGAAATTTTCTAGATGGCACGCCTCGAGTTCTAAGGATTTTAAAAGAAATAGATAAGTGAGGGCCACACATTTGGGATTTTATTTGGCGCGGCACGCCTCAAATCCATTTTTTAAGGATATTCAAATTAAAATTCGGAGGGTCGTAACTATTTTGTATTGTCTAATACGGCCCACCTCTAATCTAATTAATGGGCTTAATTTGCGAAACACTAAATGTATTTAAAAGTTTCACCCAAACTACCTAGAAGCTCACATGAGGAAAAATTAATTATTTTAAACAAAGGAGTTCGACCCCAACACAAGCGAACCAGTGGCCCAACACGAAGGAAGTGATCCGAGTCCCTTTAGAAAGAGACTATCACGTCTGGGCCCAAGATTGAGCCCAAACTCACAAACTTGCCGGTTCTAAGTGACAGACTCAACGACGAGTCTCCACGATGCACAAATGAGCGCCTGAAGTGACAAATATTTGGACGCGAATTCAAAAAGCCAAACATAGAGAACAATACATGTGCAAATGAACTTTGGAATCATTTTTTACTCCTTGATGGGAAATTATAAGACATTTCAACAATGATTTGGTTTGCAATCGATTAACAGTCTAATTTATCAACTACCAGCAAGCAAACTTATTTTTTGACCTTCAAACTCAAAACTATGCAAAATACAACCAATATGCTTCAAACTATGCAAACTACAAGGAAACAGAGTTGTTATTAGCCATGGCTAAAGTAAAGAAAAACTAACGAATAAGCTTCATGCTGCTTTTACCCATAATCCTTTTTGACTACCGCATTCCACGAGAGAATTAACAAGCATACAATAATACAACATTTATGAGAATCACTTTGACCCCTCAATACTCATAGATACAGAACACAAGATCTGATGTCCAAATAATGTCCATGTCCTTTTTAATACAGAATATCCATACTAACATACTACTCAAAATCTTAAAAACATCATGAGGAATTAAACAACGAAAATAAAAACACATTATTTATACATATTGAAACCGATTCAAATACACAGATTAACTAGCTTGAAAGGTACAAATTCATCGTTTAAATCACTGCTCAACGACAAATCCCAACTTGAATAAGCCAACTTCAAGTTCACCCATTCTCATACATTAGGAGGTGAAGTGAATACCTGAAGATTGAAACAAGGAAAGAAAATGAGTACCAGTAGAGTAGAACATCAATCAACATCAGCCGCAATACAGCTCAACCAAATCGAATGCAGAAATAACAGAAGGCAGCCTCACCCGAGCAAATACCAGAACAGACTTCAAAACCAAACCTCCAAAAACCAATTTCAATCCATTTTTGAACTATATAAACCAGAAAATCTTTTCAAAGAATAAAAAATTAAGAAGTCACCAAAGAGTTTCAATGAAACAGTGATTTTTCTTCAATTCTTAGCCGTTTTCTTTTTCTGAGTTTCTTCACTTTTTTTCTTTCTTTCTTTTGAGCCTCAAGTAGCCTTTATATGCAAGTTACTAGGGCAGCAAATATAAGCTAGGTATTGCCCTTTAGACCTTTCTTAATTTTCCTTTTTGCTATTTAGTCCCTTATTTTCTGACTTGCTAGCCAAGCTATTCTATTTGCAGCTCCTGAGAAGCTTCTTAATCTGTTACCCAAAAGATTCCCTAACTGAGTTACCCCAATTACCCCTTTGCTTCCCTGTTTTTACCCCCAGAACCTTAGACATATTATGGGTCAAGTTGACCCTGGGCTGACCCATTTAGAAGTCCTGCCCAAGCCTGAACTTCAGGGTATGAGACTCAAACCCAAACAACATCAAACTTAACAAAAGAAAACAAAATAAAGAGGCAGAGGCAATTCGAGCAAATTTTGGAAATTCGACTAACGAGCAAACATTTAATGAAATTGAAACTAAACTAATAGTAGACTATTTATACTAATTACAGAAAGAAAAGCCTCTTAAAACTTGATGCATGTAAAGAACAACTCTACAACTGGAATAGCAAAAGAATCTAAAAGAAGAGGGAGAAGCAGATGACAATGCAAGTTAAAAATGACAAGAAAAGTAAAGAAAATTTAACAGAAGAAAACTGAAAAAGAAATACCCGTAAGGCTCAGAATGGACTTGAATACACTTGAAGAAATCCTTCGATTTTTCGACCAGATTAGACCTTAATCTTGTGTTTTCGTGTGAAAACACATGACTATGGTTCAATATGTCTAAAATTCTCACAGGCCCGTTGAATTTTGAATTTGGAATTAAGGCTGAGTTCTCTGATTTGATATTCGAGAAGTTTGAGGGGGATTCGAAGGAAAGTAATTGGATATTTGGAATGAGGGGAGGCAGGGGATTTCAGGGTGTTAATTTGGTGGTGGTTGGTGGTGGCGCTGCCACCAGAGAATGTTAGGGCGGCGCTAAGGTTCTACGCTTTGATTTGAAATTCGAGGGGTTTCAAAGGGATTCGAGGGAAGGTGATCAGGGATTTGGAAAGAGGGAGTTGAGGAGATGATTTGGTGTTGGTTTGGGTTTGAACGGAGGTGGTGCCGCCACCATATATGGCGGAGGATTTGAGGCGGATGGCTAGGGTTTCGGGGTCTCTGAGGGGTGTAAGAGAGATGAGAGATGGGGTGGGGGCGTTTGGACATATTTATATAAAGCCCTCCCCACTTCTGAACCGTCAGATCAACAAACCTCGACGGTTGAGATTAAATGGGGAAAAACGGGGTCATTTAGAGTCGATGGGGGAAACCGGACTGGGTTAGGGTGATTTTGGGTATTTTGACCTGGTCTTTGGTGGGTTTGGTTTGGGCCGGCCCAAATTCGGATCTTTTATTAAGAACTTCAATTTCTTTTCTTTTTCTTCCCTTTTTAATTTCATTTTCACATTTTTGTTTAAAAAAACAAAATTAAAAATAAAAACAAAATCTGATTTAAATCCAAAACTAAACTAATTGTTTTTCTCAAAAATTAATTAAGTCCTAATTCAAAAGAAAACTATGACGAATTCGAAAATTAAAAGTTAAAAAAATGCAAAATGAACTATTTTTGTGATTTTCTTTTATTTTTGTAATATTAAATAACTAATTATCCTAAAAATAGAAAATTGGATCTTAAATGCAAATGCAATATATTTTTGTATTTTTCATGAATTACCTAAATTAAATATGCACACAAAAATGCAAACAAACACAAAATCATGCAATTAATTCCTAAAAATCAAATAATTAATTAAAAGAAAAATCCCAATTTTGGGAATTTTGTAGGAGCAAATCATGCGAGGCAAAAATCACGTGCTCACAGCTGCCCCTCTTTGCTCGAAGACACAAAGGATTTTCGGGCAAAGATAAAATGAGCAATTATGAGAGATTTTTGCCTGCTTGGCACTCCATGAGAAGTATTTTTGAAAAATGTCTGACCGAAGCTTGCTTCAGAGGTTGCCTACATATCCTTGGCTATAAAAGAATCAGGTCAGTGTAGTTCTGAAAGTTTTGGTAGCTGAGACTACCGGGAGCTATGATTTCACTGCTGCTGCTGCCGCTACTGCTTGTTGACCTCCTTATTACACCAAAAAGAAAAATCAAAAGCTAAGCTAGCTAGGCCTATCAACTACAAGTTACTAGATTCCTATCTATAAATCTCTTGAAGTTTGATCTTGAGTCTTAGCTGACTTTGCTGTGGACTCCGATCTGAATCTTGATGCTCGTCAGCTGCGTGTGCTAGTTCTCTCTTCAGCTTTTGGATCAAAACGGGTCATACGAAGCCTGTGACTTCATCACATCATGAGCAGTCCGCATCTTTGTCCGCTTCGGCATTTGAATTCACTTCTTTTTGTTCTTTTCTTTATTTTGGATTGAGCCTCATTCTTTTGGTCATCTCGAACCCTGTGTCTCGATGTAACACCTGCTCAGACACCAAAACAAACAAACGAACGAAATTTTTCTACCCCAGTTTTCACTAGGAAACTTTCGTGAGTTATTTGCAACAAAATCTAAACTATTCCCTTTTTTTAAGGATTGCATCTATCTAGAAGGGAAAAGTTCAGGGGATGGAGCCCTATATCTAAAATGTCAACTCAGGAATTGAAGCCTGATGTTGGCGAAAAGGCAACTAGGGAATATAGGCCCTATGTCTAAAAGGCTCAACTTAAGGATTGGAGCCCTAATGTTGGCAAAAAGGCGATTAGGGAATGGAGACCCTATGTCTAAAAAGGCTCAACTCAGGGATTGGAGCCCTAAAGTTGGCAAAAAGGCGACCAGGGAATGGAGGCCCTATGTCTAAAAAGGCTCAACTTAGGGATTGGAGCCCTAATGTTGGCAAAAAGGTGACTAGGGAATGGAGGCCCTATGTCTAAAAAGGTTCAACTTAGGGATTGGAGCCCTAATGTTAGCAAAAATGCGACTAGGGAATGAAGGCCCTATGTCTAAAAGGGCTCAACTTAGGGATTGAAGCCCTAATGTTGGCAAAAAGGCGACTAGGGAATGGAGGCCCTATGTCTAAAAAGGCTCAACATAGGGATTGGAGCCCTAATGTTGGCAAAACGACGACTAGGGAATGGAGGCCCTATGTCTAAAAAGGCTCAACTCAGGGATTGGAGCCCTAATGTTGGCAAAAGGAGACTAGGAAATGGAGGCCCTGTGTCTAAAAAGGCTCAACTCAGGGATTGGAGCCTTAAGGCTGGCAAAAAGGCGACTAGGAAATGAAGACCCTATGTCTAAAAAGTCTCAACTTAGGGATTGGAGCCCTAAGGTTGGCAAAATGGTGACTAGGGAACGGAGGCCCTATGTCTAAAGAGGCTCAACTCAGGGATTGGAGCCCTAAATGTTGGTAGAAGAGTAACAGATTGAGGTTGGGAATCTAAGCTATCATTTTGTTTGGATTTGCTTCTTTTTTTTATTTTTTTTTTATTTTCCTTTTTTTTTCATTTCATTTTATTTCAATAAAATGCAGGAAAGAATTTTGGAGGAAAACTTTCCTTTTGTGTTGATTGTTACTGCGAAGCTGTTTTTAGCTTTTGCGCAAGTTTTCTTTTGGTTGCACCTGCTTTTGCATGGTTGCCTTGGGTTGCACCTGTTTCAATTTTTTCAAACAAACAACAATTGTTAGTTTTGAAACGGTGGTTGGTTTTGTGGCCTTGATGGTTTTGATCACTCGATCTCGGCCCAACTTTTGGTGAGAACCTCTGATGCTTGCTGGTTTTCTGAAGCTTGATCACTATTTCAAACCGAGGGACTCAACTTTTAAGATTTCATGACGACTCGCCCGCATGGGGCTTCAACCCTTTCACTTTATTCCGTCTTTAGGACTTTTGCCTTTGACTTTCTTTTTTTTTCAATAATTTTGATTTCAAGGTATCAACCATCATGGCCAGTCGGGATCTACTTGATGCACCCGCTGAGGCTGTGTACTTTTCTTTAGCTTTTGTAAGGCAGAGCCCTGTAAAGCCAATCTTGCCACCTTTTCTTTGTATTAGTTTCGGAAACAGAGTTAGATCGAAAGGGATTCAAGGAAAAAGTAAACAAAAGGCAAGAAAAATGAATTTAAAGAGAAATGTCTCTTTCGGGAAGGAAGGAAGGACTTATCTGGGGTGCACGCAGGCTTCAAATAGACATGACATGCTTCTTGGACTGGATGCCCGACCTGCATAAACTTTTCCAACTTCTCATAAACTCATTATGACCAGTGTTTCAAAACCAGGGAATCTTGCCAGGACTCTTTCAGTGGTGAGAGGCGTCTTCTTTTCGACCGACGGCGCCCTTTGCGGGTTTTCGCCAATCGACCTCTCTCATTTCTCTTCTCACCGTCGTCCGATAATTCTCTTTACGAGTTTTCACTAAATGAGCTCTCTCGTTTTCAATTTCTCTACTCACCGTCGCCTTATGGTGCCCATAGGTTTTCACCGATAAAACTCTCTCATTTTATTTCTCTCAGTTTGATTATATCAGATCCCAACAACGGTGTTTTCTAATTCCGATGCCTTTGCCAATTGATCAGAAGGACTTGGACAAGGTTTGGGTAAAAGAATCTGGATGGAATTACAACTTTAGAACCGTTCTGGTGGTCTGATTTCCGAACCATTATGACATATGCCCCAGTTTCACTTTTTAGGGGAAACTGGGATTTTGTTTTGGTGTGACTGAACCCCAGAGAGAGGCTGCCTATGTATCCTTTCGGAATCAAGTCGAACGTAGTTCAGGGAAGCATTCTGTTTTGTTGTTGTTGTTGTTGTTGTTGTTGTTGTTGTTGTTGTTGTTGTTGTTGTTTTTGTTTTTTTTTTATAACACTTTACGGTTCCAAAGAGGGTAATCAAAGAAGAGTAGCCGGCTAAAATGGGTTTGCAAAGGGTGGATAGTGTTTGGGTAGTGAGAATGAAAGCCTTCGTCATCCTAATCGGACAAGGTTGTTGGTGCAGAAAACCTAAACATAGTACCTTTTGACTGCATCCACATTTACAGCTGCTTCGGGATCATTCCCTTCGATATCGCCCAGATACAATGCCCCTTTTGGCAATATCTTTCTGATGATGTATGGGCCCTTCCAATTAGGAGCAAATTTTCCTTTTGCTTCCTGGTGATGGGGAAGAATACGCCTTAAAACGAGTTGCCCCACTTCAAAATTTCTAGGCAGCACTTTCTTGTTGTAGGCACGGGCCATTCTTTGTTGGTACAACTGCCCGTGGCAGACCGCGGCCATTTGCTTTTCATTGATCAAGGTTAACTGTTCCAGACGGGTTTTAACCCACTCACTGTTTTCAATTTTAGCTTCAACGATGATCTGGAGAGAGGGGATTTCAACCTCTGCGGGTATTACAACTTCAGTGCTATAAACCAAAAGATTCGGAGTGGCTCCAATTGACGTGCGCACAGTAGTGCGATATCCCAACAATGCAAACGGCAGCTTTTCATGCCACTTCCTGGAACTTTGAATCATCTTTCTCAGAATCTTTTTGATGTTTTTGTTTGCTGTTTCGACGGCACCATTGGCTTTGGGCCGATAAGGAGTAGAGTTCCGGTGCATTATCTTGAATTGCTCACATATCTCTCCCATCAAATGACTATTCAAGTTTGCAGCATTGTCTGTGATAATAGTTGCAGGAATGCCAAAACGGCAGATAAGATTGGAGTGCACGAAATCTACCACAACTTTCTTGGTGACGGATTTGAGAGTGATGGCTTCAACCCATTTCGTGAAGTAGTCAATGGCAACTAGTATGAATTTGTGCCCATTTGAGGCTTTCGGCTCGATTGGCCCAATGACATCCATACCCCAAGCAACAAATGGCCAAGGTGCTGACATGGGATGCAGTTCTGTGGGAGGTGCATGAATCAATTCACCATGCACCTGACACTGATGACACTTCCGGACAAAGCTAAAACAGTCCTTTTCCATGGTTATCCAGTAATAGCCCGCTCGAAGGATTTTCTTTGCTAAAACATACCCGTTCATATGGGGTCCGCATACTCCCGTGTGTACCTCATGCACGATTCTTCCAGCCTCTTCTACATCAACACATCTTAACAAGTTGAGGTCCGGAGTTCTCTTGTACAAGACATCATCACTCAAAAAGAAACCACTTACGTGCCACCTAATGGTTCTCTTCTGGTCTCCACTGGCTTGCTCGGGGTATTCTTGCATTTTCAAAAACCTTTTGATGTCATGATACCATGGTTGGGTATTTGGTGCTGTTTCAATCGTATTACAATAACCATGCCTTTCCCGGATTTGGATTTCCAAGGGATTAATGTGGGCATTGCCTGGGTATGGCAGCATTGAGGCTAAAGTGGCAAGTGCATCAACTAGTTCATTGTGGCAACGAGGAGTGTACCTGAACTCTATTGACTTGAATCGCTTGCCAAGTTCTTTCACATGTTTCCTATAAAGAATAAACTTGACGTCTCGGGTTTCCCATTCTTCTTAAGCTTGTCGGATAATCAAATATCTCTCATGATTAACAGTTCTTCGACATCTAGGTCGATTGCCATGTTCATACCTATAATGCAAGCTTCGTACTCGGCAGTGTTGTTTGTGTAGAAAAACCGAAGCCTAGCAGTGGCCGGGTAATGCTGGCCAGTGGGCAAGATCAAGATTGCCCCAATTCCAACACCTTTTGCATTTACCGCTCCATAGAAGAACATTGTCCAAGCATTGATGTCTTCGGATATTGCCTCAACTGAGTTTACCTCTTCATCCGGGAAGTAAGTATTCAAAGGTTGGTATTCATCATCGACCGGATTTTCAGCCAAGTGATCTGCTAACGCCTGGGCTTTCATTGCCGTGCGAGTGACACATACTATGTCGAATTCAATAAGCAGGATCTGCCATTTTGCTAGCCTCCCAATGGGCATTGGCTTCTGGAATATGTATTTTAAAGGATCCAACCTGGTTATGAGGTAAGTGGTGTAGGCTTGCAAATAATGCCTCAGCTTCTGAGCGACCCTAGTCAAAGCGCAGCAAGTTCTTTCCAACAAAGTGTACTTGGCTTCATAACTAGTGAATTTCTTGCTCAGATAGTAAATGGCATGCTCTCTCTTTCCGGTCACATCATGTTGCCCGAGGACGCAGCCGAAAGAATTTTCCAAGACTGTCAGGTACAAGAACAAAGGCCTCCCTGGCTCAGGTGGGACCAAGACTGGCGGGTTTGACAAATATTCCTTGATTTTATCAAAAGCTTCTTGACATTTCTCTGTCCACTTAACTACCACGTCATTCATCAGCAATTTGAATATGGGTTCACATGTGGATGTCAACTGGGCAATGAACCGGCTGATGTAGTTCAATATACCCAACAAACTCATAACATCCTTCTTGGTTTTCGGAGGAGGCAAATCTCGAATATACTTTATCTTTGTTGGGTCTAACTCGATGCCCCTCCGACTAACGATGAATCCTAGGAGTTTGCCGGATGGTACCCCAAATGCACATTTGGCTGGGTTCAACTTCAAATCATATTTGCGTAGCCGCTCAAAGAACTTTATCAAGCCTCGAACATGGTCGTCCTAGGTTTTGGATTTGATGATTACATCATCCACATACACCTTTATCTCTTGGTGCATCATATCGTGAAAAATGGTAGTCATGGCCCTCATATAGGTTGCCCCGGCATTCTTCAGACCAAATGGCATGACTTTGTAATAGTATGTACCCCAAGATGTGGTAAAAGCTGTCTTCTCCGCATCTTCTTCATCCATCAACACCTGGTGATATCCTGCGTAACAATCCACGAAGGACTGTATCTCATGCTTGGCGCAGTTATCAATAAGGATGTGGATGTTCGGCAAAGGGAAGTTATCTTTAGGACTTGCCTTGTTTAAATCTCTATAATCCACACATACCCGGGTCTTCCCGTCTTTCTTTGGCACTGGGACTACATTAGCTAACCATGTGGTATACCGGACCACTCGGATCACTCCCGCTTTTAACTGTTTCGAGACCTCTTCTTTGATCTTATCACTGATATCAATTTTAAATTTTCTTTGGTTTTGCTGGACTGGGGGACAATCTGGGTATGTGGGAAACTTGTGAACCACCAAATCAATACTCAGTCCTCCCATGTCATCATATGACCAAGCAAATACATCTTTGAATTCAAACAAGAGTTGGATCATTGCGTCCCGGGTTTTCTCATCTGCGTGAATGCTTATCTTGGTTTCCATGACTTCTTCAGAACTACCCAAATTAACCGGCTCGGTATCATTTAAGTTCGACTTAGGTTTATTCTCAAATTTTTCCAATTCTCGATTTATTTCCCTAAAAGCCTCCTCTTCATCGTACTCCGGTTCTTGGTTCATTATTTCACAGTTATACAGCATGTTTGGATCTAGGCATGAAGTCCGCAAGCATGTCATGCTATTTAAAGCCGCATTATTAGAACTGAAAGAAGAAATAAAAGAGAAAAATAACAAAATCAGAAAGAAGAAAGATGAACGATGAAATATTGATTTCATTTCTTGGAATTTGAAGATAACAGGGTTTACATTGGAAAATTAAAAGACAAGAAACTAAAGAAAACATCCGAGTTACACCCTAAAATAACTCGTGATGCAGAAAAGGTGGCAGGACAGGTCTACCGAGTCTCCCGCCTGATTGGGAACGGCGTAGCCTTCCAATTTTGTAGCTTGGCGTTAGGTCCCATATACAGCACCTCAGTTGTGCTTGAGCCCTCCCCTGGATGGACCATGTGGGTTTTATATAGTATCTTCCTCATTGCCCCACAGATCTCTTCAATCTCTTCGGCTGTGAAGGCCTCATCTTCTTCTTCCTCATGGTATTTCGGCTTGACAAATATTCTGTACAGATGCGGCACCGGCTGAGGCAAGACCCAACCATCATTCTTTCTATCATTTTCCCATCTTATATTAGCTAGAGTGGGTCGGAAGCCTATCCCAAAGAACTTTTCACTGGCGGTCAGGGTGACAGGTTCAGTTATTCCTTGAAATGATTTCTCGAGATCCTTCCCTGGTTTGAAGCCATGTCTGATCATTTCTTTGGCCACCATTATTGATGCATTAGAAAGAAAGGGTTGGGGGCAAGGGTTTCCCTCTTCGTACTAGTCAGCGACCACAATTTCAAAGGCCTGATAAACTATGTGCTCACTCCCTTCTCTCGCTTCAAGACATGGGACTTCCCCGTGGACCACAATCTCTTGATCTTCATGCTCAAATTTTACCATCTGATGAAGGGTAGGATGTACAACCCCCGCTGCATGAATCCATGGCCTCCCCAAAATAAAATTGTAGGATGTGTCCATGTCCAGAACTTGGAAGGTTACTTTAAAATCTACTGGGCCTATGGTCAGAATCAGATCGATCTCTCCATTTGTGTCCCTCTTTATACCATCGAAAGCCCGTACACAGACATTGTTGGGTCGAATTCTTTCGATCCCGATTTCCATACGCTGTAGAGTTGAGAGTGGGAAGATGTCTACCCCAGAGCCTCCGTCCAACATAACCCTTTTCACATAGTACCCTTCGCATTTGACTGTCAGGTGCAAGGCTTTGTTATGTGCGGCCCCTTCTGGGGGCAAGTCATTTTTGCTGAAGGAAATCTGGTTAATTGCAAAAAAACCTTTCTGCCATCCTCTCCAACTGTTCTACAGAAGTCTCAACTGGCACATATGCTTCGTTAAGGGTCTTGGTCAATACCTTCTGATGTTCGGTGGAGTTCATCATCAAAGCCAACAAAGAGACTTGTTCGGGAAATTTTCGAAGCTGGTCGATCACCTCATAATCCACCATTTTCATCTTTTGAAAAAAGGTCTCCGCTTCTTCGGCACTCACGGGCTTCTTAGATGGGAAGCGTTTTCTAGTGGCATTGTTCACCTCTTCCAAATTAGAATACCTTTCAGCGGGGTTATTTTTTTTGAACTTCTCCTAAGATTTCTTTGCCCTTATAGGTCACCACCATTTTGTTGTAGTTCCAGGGCACATCGGTAGGATCTGTCATGGGCTTCTGTGGCACGCATCCAATAACCACGGGCTCACTCAGCCTTGGTGGATTAATTGGCCCCCGCATCACATAAGCTCCCTTGGGCACATACATTTGGGCTGCCTTGTTCAGCTCAAATCTCCTAGAAGGACTCAAAGTCATCTGCTTTTCTTTGCGGCTCCGAGGGACATAGAGAACAACATCTTTGGGAGGCGTTGCCCTAGTCCCCACTTCAACTTTCTTCTCTGATTTTAGAGGGGTGGTTTTGTTCTTTTTCTCCCCTTTGTCTTGCTTTGGGGCATCTTTTGGTTTCTTTTTTACGTCAGCAATGGCAATGATGGCCTTCAATGCCGGGTCAAATTCCTTATCCTCACAAATCATTCCGATTACCGGCCCGTTGTTGTGGGCTGACAGTAGGTTATTAGTCACATTGGGGACATCCTCATCCCTTAGCACTATCTTCCTTTGTTCTATCAAATTCTCCACTACTCTCTTCAGAGTCCAGCAATCATTAGTGTCGTGCCCTTCTACCCCTGAGTGATAGGCACATCGGGCACCAGCTCTGTAAGAGGGTGATGTTAGGTTTTGCCTAGTTTGAGGAACCAGCTGTAGCAGACCCATTTGGACAAGCGCTAGAAACAGACTGGAGTAGGATTCGCCGATTGGTGTGAAATTTGGCCTTTTAGGTGGTTCACGAGGGGGAAAATTGTTTTGTGGAGGACGGGGGTTGTAGTGGTTTTGGTAAGGAGGCTGGTTTCTAGTAAATAGAGCTTGGTTATGGTTGGCTTGCTGCTGTGGACGGACATAAGGTTGAGCATTCATGACCGTGTATGAGTGAGGAGCATAAGCCATGTCTTGGTGGGGGTAATAGTGTTGCGGGGTCCTTTATGAGAAAAAGGATCTAGGAATACGGTGTTTTCTTGCACCCGACACTGCCAAAGATGTTTCTTCCTTTTTTTTGCCCTTCGCCACTCCTCCAGACCCACCCTTAATGGCTTGGGAGGTAGCTCTGATGGTGGATTGGCTTAGAATTCGGCCCATTTTCAACCCATTTTCAACTATTTCGCCAATCTTGGTGGCTTCAGCGAACGGTTTACCCATAGCAGACATCATATTTTGGAATTAGTCGGCTTCTTGAGCTTGAAGGAAAACTGTGACCATTTCGACCTCATCCATCGGAGGCTTTACCCTAGATGCCTGCTCACGCCATTTAAGTGCGTACTCCCGGAAGCTTTCCGAGGATTTCTTTTTCAACTTTGTCAATGAGTTCCTATCTGGAGCAATATCAATGTTGTACCGGAACTGCCTGACAAAGTCTCTAGCAAGATCATCCCAGATGTGCCAGCGGGATATATCCTGGTCCATATACCACTCAGAGGCGATGCCAACCAGACTTTCTCCGAAATAGGCCATGAGTAGTTCTTCCTTTCCACTGACCCCTCGCAATTGATTGCAATATTTCTTGAGATGAGAAATAGGATCACTGTGCCCATCGTACTTCTCAAATTTTGGGGATTTGAATCCCAATGGTAAGTGAACATGAGGGAACATGCATAAATTAACATAGGACACACTTTTCTGCTCACTCAAACCTTGTATGTTCTCGAGGCTTTGTCCTATACTCCTCATCTTCTTCGCAATCTCTTCTTGCTCAGGAGTTTTGTTAGTCTTTTCTTGCCCCGCAGTGAACTCAAATTGAGGTGGCTGAGGATAAGTATAAGTGGGAAACTGAGGAGGTTCCATCTGAAAGGTGGGTGTTTGGAAGGTGAAAGCTGAGGGGTCAAAACTGTGCCTAGGCAGTGTAGGCTGTATCGTGGTCGAGCATGGGGAGCGGTAAAGATATTTGAAGCTGCACCAGATATGAACACCTGGGGGCAAACCTCAAAAGGCGTTCCCACAAAATGAGCTGAGATAGTCGGATGTCCTAGTGGGGTATTTGGGTGACTGATTGGAACATTGGAAGTACCACCTAATCTAGGAAAAAGTTCAGGGAATCCCGGGATTGCGCTTGGTGGTTCTCTTCCATTTGCCCAAGCGTCCCACATTTCCATAACCCGAAGACGCAGGATTCTATTCTCTTCGGTAGCTGCCGATTCTGATATCGGGATGCCCAATATTGGGCTATCATCCGCGATGGGAATTGTTGGTAGAGTCATTTATGAAGACAATCCGATGCTCCCCTTTGATCTAGTAAAGTATGGGTGCGAAGCTAGGTTACCACAAAAACCAACCACCGTTTTATAAAAAACCTGGACAGAATAATAGCAACAAACGGTTAGTTTGAAACAAATAACAGATAAGTAGTCGCACGTTGGGGTGTGATGCACCTATATAATTTAAATGTGTTTCTACATGTTTTGCAAAGGCTGCATGTTCTTTTTATCAACTTTTCTTCTTTTGGCTATTCTTTCTCTTCTCTCTCTCTCCTTTTTTTTCTTTGGGTTATGATCGAATCCTATGTAGATTGCCTACGTATCATGACCCCGCATGAATCAGACCAAGCGTAGTTCTGGGGGCGATAAAATATAAAAATAAATAACAAAATATTTTGGGATTTTCAATTTTTCATGAGAAGGAAATACTTTGGATTACAACAATTCAAAACTAAAAGACTCAAAAAGGAAAACAACAGACTCCACTAACACGATGACAATACAGACTCACGAACTGACTTAACAGACTCTGATATAAAGAAAAATATAGAATCGAAAATAAACTAATAGACTTCAAAAGAAAAGAAATATACAAACTCCAGTAAAATCAAGAATACATTAATGCTCGCGGTGCCCGCGGGACGTCATTCGGTCTCGCCGCGGGCCTAAATGCGAGATCCCCTTGCAGTCGCTCCAAATCACTCATAACTTGGCGGACGAAAGTCGTTACTGCAGCGAAAAAGGTGGTACGAGTCATGTTCTCGCATGCTTAGCACTTTATGGTAATGTAATCAGCGATGGTTCTGATCCTCTCTCTAATTCTACCCTTTTCCTGAAGCAACCGCCCTATTTGCTGATTCCGGGCTTCTAATATTTGAGAGTCATGAAGGTGTTGATTTTGCAACTGCTGCATTCCTTCCTCCATTTGAGCCATCAGATCATAACAGTGCTCCCTGTCAGCTTTGAAATCTTTAGCCTGCTTGGCTGCTTCATTCTCTAGAGTGGTGGCCTTTCTTCTTAGGCTAGTGATGGTCCCTTCATAGTTCCTCTTCATTTGTTGCACAAACTGTGCCCGCTCTTCTTCCTTCTTTGTCCATTGTGCCCGAATTTTTGCTAGACTAGCTTCAGACTTTTTCAGGTCTTCTTGACACTCGAGGGATTTCTTTTTCAGACCGCTTATAAGTCTTTCATCAGCCCGACTTCTTTCTTGGTTTCTGGCAGCTATTTTCATCTTCCGGATCTGAGCTTTGAGGGCCTCATTTTCCTGACTTAGTTTTTTTTCTCCCTCGTCTACGGCGGCTTGAACACCATTTTCAAACTGAAGCTCCATGACTTGCCTTTCTAACTGGCTTATTTTGGACCTGTACTCGTTTTATTTGGTCAACCAGTCTCATTGCACCTGTGCCCCATCGGTGAACCGTTGGACATGAGGTCTCTTTACGGGCCTTTCGAGAATCTGCAACCTTTTGCCGAACCAGACAAGGTACTTAGGATCCACTTCACCTCTAGGTAGATCTCGCACCATGGTCTTAGGTTCAAGAAACCTACATTCATTCCATATCTGGCGAATTTTCCCTTCTGGAAATGCGACTTTTGGGCCCAGTTCAATGACATGTTTACTCAAATCTTCATCATTGGGGACGGTTTGAAATCTTCCCAATTGGCGTAAAACCCTGAAGGGAGCATAGGGCTGGATACTCCGGATGCCCATCAAGAGGATATAACACACTTCAGCTGACATGTACACTGCTTCGGTGAAAGGAAGCCATCCGAATGCCCACTCAATTTTATCAGCAGTCAAGGATCTCAAATGTGTAAGCCAAGATTCAGTACCTTCAGGGAATTCAATACCTGCCACTCGGCTTCCAAATTGTTCAATGCAGCTCAAACCGGTCAAACCGTAATTCATATACCCAACCCGGTGGCAGAGATGTTCTTGTATCCATAATTGTAGTAACAGATTGCAGCCTTGGAAGAACTTTCCCCCTTCCCGACAGATAGTCAAGGTTCGGTAGATTTCAAACAAGATCAGAGGAACCATAGTGATGTTGGCTTTCTTAATTGCAACATCGATCATTCCCACGAGACCTATCTCTATATTACCGTCTTTTTGTGGACAAACTACAACACCCAGGAAGGCTACCATAAAAGCTAAACCCCGCCTTGCCTCCCATTTGTCTTTATTTCCAGCATGGGTTAGACCAGTGTTCGGCTATTCACAACCACGGGGGTTTCCATATCGATGATACAAGAACTGGAGCGTGCAATACCCTTCAGATAAATTTCCATCCTGAATATCCCGACTAATACTCAGTAAATCCAGAAATCTGTGGGGGCATACCGGTCTTGGCGCCAATGGATATCGACTTCTAAGGTTTCCGTTAAGGCCCGTATAACCCGCAACTTCCTCCAATGTAGGTGTGAGCTCAAAGTCAGAGAAACAGAATACATTGCGAGTCGTGTCCCAAAAAGGTATTAAAGCTTCAATTATGTCCAACCTTGGCTTGACATTCAATAGTCCGACGAGGCCTCCCAGAACTTTTACCACCGTTTCTCTACTGCCTTTTCCTAGATTATTCCACTATATGTGGAGCTTTAAGGGGATCTCATTAAGGACTGTGAAGGGTTCAATTTTGCTTGTGCTCATCCTGCACATTTATTAAGGTGATTTAATAACTCAGTTTGACCTAAAAGAAAAAGTAACATCATTTTTTCAAAAATTTTCATTTCAAAAATAGAAACCCGGCTTTGCAAATACGGCCTTTCAGCACTTCGGGGGAGAAGATTTTAAGGTTGTGCCCGCTAACCGTTAAAAATGACCCAAGGTGGTTGTTCTTGCAAAAACAGCCTTCCGGCGCCCTTTGGGGACATTCAGCTTATTTTAAACAAGAATGGCATCACCTGATTTATTTGTGACGAAAATTAAAATTTTATTGTTTTTGGGCTATTTTTTGCAAAAAGAAAAGTTGAACCCGATGAGGGTTGCCTACGTATCCCACATCCAGCGAGAATCAAACTGGCGTAGTTCGGGCAGATTGGACGAAAAACTATTTTTCAAACAGAAAATTTTTGTCAAAATTTTGGCAGAGTTTCAGCACATTTTTTGGACACTGATTTTTCAAAATGAGTAATTATCTCTCCGAGCCCTCACATTGATTTTCTTTTTCCCAACTTCTTCTATTATCCACAAGCCAGTCAACATGCAAATCCGAAGTAAATAAATGGACAAGTAGCAAGTAGAATGCATCAGGATGGTCTTTCATTTCAGGTACACCTGTCCTAGACAGACCCAACCCCTGTGTTGAGCCTCCTAAGTCAAATGCGCATGATGCAAACAAACGTTCCTACTAGGGATCCTGTATGAGGCTTTGTTATACTAGGTTTAAAACCTGGGTTTATTGTGCTAGACCTGGCTTACCCGAGCGGACAACTCGAGCCGAGGAGGGCAGCGTACCAGAAATACAAAAGCTTCACCGGCTTAGCAACTTGTCCGAACATCGTTCTAAAATGGGATAAGACTCTAGACAGAAGAGAAGCCACACGAAGTGCACCCTTCTCCATGATTTAGAAGACTCAAAGAGAGGAAGGGTTTCATAGCAGTTTATATACAGTTCACAAAATATCAAAGCGGTAGAGCATTTAGCACATTAGACTCAAACAAGTAGGAAGATCAAATAACAGATAAAGCCAATCATAACAACTATTCTAAGCTCGAATTCTGAACCCTGAACCAGAGATTCTGGGTTCTGATTCCCCAGCAGAGATGCCAGAGCTGTCACACCTCCTTTTTTACACACCCGAGGGTAGTACAAGGGAGTTTTTTTAATTTAAGTGACAATATTCGAAATGAGATTATTTATTCAATTTTATTCAGAGTCGCCACTTGGAATATTTTAATTGGTGTCCCAAGTCACCGGTTTATTTTAAATCCCAAATCGAGGAAGTTTTGACTTTCCTTTTGAAGTCTGCGAACCAGAAATTCTGAATAAGGAATTCTGTTAACCCGAGGGAAGGTGTTAGGCACCCTCAGATTCTGTGGTTCTAGCACGGTCGCTTAAACTATTATAATTGGCCTATTATCTGATTTTAATACATGTTTTAGCCTATGGTATTTTAACTTTAAAAACCGCTTTTATTTATTTTAAAGAAGATTTAACGTCGTTTAAAACATGTCTTTGGACCACGCCACATGAAATGCACCCGCAATCTGAAACACATTTTATTCAACGTTATTAAAATTTGGATTTGAGTCACATGAAATGTACACCCGAGTTTAGGAAGATAATGTTATTAAAATAACGCACCTAAAGCAACTACGCATTTTTAACTTTGTGAGGGCCATCAAAATTTGCTAGATGGCACGCCTCGAGTTCTAAGGATTTTAAAAGAAATAAGTAAGTGAGGGCCACGCATTTGGAATTTTATTTGGTGCGGCACGCCTCAAATCCATTTTTTTAAGGATATTCAAACTAAAATTCGGAGGGTCGTAACTATTTTGTATTGTCTAATACGGCCCACCTCTAATCTAATTAATGGGATTAATTTGCTAAACACTAAATACATTTAAAAGTTTCACCCAAACTACCTAGAAGCTCACATGAGGAAAAGCTAATTGTTTTAAACAAAGGGGTCCGACCCCAACACAAGCGAACCAGTGGCCCAACAAGAAGGAAGTGATCCGAGTCCCTTTAGAAAGAGACTGTCACGCTTGGGCCCAAGAGTGAGCCTAGACTCACAAACTTGCTGGTTCTAAGTGACAGACTCAATGACGAGTTTCCACGATGCACAAATGAGCGCCTGAAGTGACAAATATTTTGACGCGAATGCAGAAAGCCAAACATAGAGAACAATACATGTGCAAATGAACTTTGGAATCATTTTTTACTCCTTGATGGGCAATTATATGACATTTCAACAATGATTTGGTTTGCAATCGATTAACAGTCTAATTCATCAACTAACAGTATGCAAACTTATTTTTTGACCTTCAAACTCAAAACTATGCAAAATACGACCAATATGCTTCAAACTATGCAAACTACGAGGAAACAGAGTTGTTATTAGCCATGGCTAAAGTAAAGAAAAACTAACGAATATGCTTCATGCTGCTTTTAGCCCATCATTCTTTTTGACTACCACATTCCGTGAGAGAATTAACAAGCAGACAACAATACAACATTTATGAGAATCACTTTGACCCCTCAATACTCATAGATACAGAACACAAGATCTGATGTCCAAAAATATCCATACTAACATACTACTCAAAATCTTAAAAACATCATGAGGAATTAAACAACAAAAATGAAAACACATTATTTATACATATTGAAACCGAATCAAATACACAGATTAACTAGCTTGAAAGGTACAAATTCATCGTTTAAATCGTTGTTCAACTACAAATCCCAACTTGAATAAGCCAACTTCAAGTTCACCCATTCTCATACATTAGGAGGTGAAGTGAATACCTGAAGATTGAAACAAGGAAAGAAAATGAGTACCAGTAGAGTAGAACATCAATCAACACCAGCCGCAACACAGCTCAACCAAATCGAATGCAGAAATAACAGAATGCAGCCTCACCCGAGCAAATACCAGAACAGACTTCAAAACCAAACCTCCAAAAACCAATTTCAATCCATTTTTGAACTATATGAACCAGAAAATCTTTTCAAAGAATAAGAAATTAAGAAGTCACCAAAGAGTTTCAATGAAATAGTGATTTTTCTTCAATTCTTAGCCGTTTTCTTTTTCTGAGTTTCTTCACTTTTTTTCTTTCTTTTGAGCCTCAAGTAACAATGCCTTTATATGCAAGTTACTAGGGCAGCAAATATAAGCTAGGTATTGCCCTTTAGACCTTTCTTAATTTTCCTTTTTGCTATTTAGTCCTTTATTTTCTGACTTGCTAGCCAAGCTAGTCTGTTTGCAGCTCCTGAGAAACTTCTTAATCTGTTACCCAAAAGATTCCATAACTGAGTTACCCCAATTGCCCCTTCGCTTCCCTGTTTTTACCCCCAGAACCTTAGACAGATTATGAGTCTAGTTGACCCTGGGCTGACCCATTTAGAAGTCCTGCCCAAGCCTGAACTTCAGGGTATGAGACTCAAACCCAAACAACATCAAACTAAATAAATGAAAACAAAATAAAGAGGCAGAGGCAATTCGAGCAAATTTTGGAATTTCGACTAATGAGCAAACATTTAATGAAATTGAAACTAAACTAATAGTAGACTGTTTATACTAATTACAGAAAGAAAAACCTCTTAAAACTAGCATGCATGTAAAGAACAACTCTACAACTGGAATAGCAAAAGAATCTAAAAGAAGAGGGAGAAGCAGATGACAATGCAAGTTAAAAATGACAAGAAAAGTAAAGAAAATTAAACAGAAGAAAACTGAAAAAGAAATACCCGTGGGGCTCAGAATGGACTTGAATACACTTGAAGAAATCCTTCGATTTTTCGACCAGATTAGACCTTAATCTTGTGTTTTCGTGTGAAAACACACGACTAAGATTCAATATAGTCTAAAATCCTCACAGGCCCGTTGAATTTTGAATTTGGAATTAAGGCTGAGTTCTCTGATTTGATATTCGAGAAGTTTGAGGGGGATTCGAAGGAAAGTAATTGGATATTTGGAATGAGGGGAGGCAGGGGACTTCAGGGTGTTAATTTGGTGGTGGTTGGTGGTGGCGCCATCACCAGAGAATGTTAGGGCGGCGCTAGGGTTCTACCCTTTGATTTGAAATTCGAGGGGTTTTAAAGAGATTCGAGGGAAGGTGATCAGGGATTTGGAAAGAGGGAGTTGAGGAGATGATTTGGTGTTGGTTTGGGTTTGAACGGAGGTGGTGCCGCCACCAAATATGGCGGAGGATTTGAGGCGGCTGGCTAGGGTTTTAGGGTCTCTGAGGGGTGTGAGAGAGATGAGAGATGGGGTGGGGGCGTTTGGACATATTTATATAAAGACCTCCCCACTTCTGAACCGTTAGATCAACAAACCTCGACGGTTGAGATCAAATGGGGAAAAACGGGGTCGTTTAGAGTCGATGGGGGAAACCGGACTGGGTCAGGGTGGTTTTGGGCATTTTGACCGGGTCTTTGGCGGGTTTGGATTGGGCTGACCCAAATTCGGATCTTTTATTAAGAACTTCAATTTCTTTTTATTTTCTTTTCTTTTTCTTCCCTTTTTCATTTCATTTTCACATTTTTGTTTTAAAAAAACAAAATTAAAAATAAAAACAAAATCTGATTTAAATCCAAAACTAAACTAATTATTTTTTCTCAAAAATTAATTAAGTCCTAATTCAAAAGAAAACTATGACGAATTCGAAAATTAAAAGTTAAAAAAAATGTAATATGAACTATTTTTGTGATTTTCTTTCATTTTTGTAATATTAAATAACTAATTATCCTAAAAATAGAAAGTTGGATCTTAAATGCAAATGCAATGTATTTTTGTATTTTTGATGAATTACCTAAATTAAATATGCACACAAAAATGCAAACAAACACAAAATCATGCAATTAATTCCTAAAAATCAAATAATTAATTAAAATAAAAATCCCAATTTTGGGAATTCTGTAGGAGCAAATCATGCGAGACAAAAATCACGTGCTCACACTTGGCAATTTTTCAAACATTGTGGAAATGTTAAGTGCACTTTGAGTTGTCATTATCAGTATGTGGGTTCATCGAGAGCTAAATATAATTTGTCATCGTTCACTTTAATTCAGGTTGATTTCCTAAGTTCAAGTATATGTGATGTAGCTTGAATGATTGTTTCTATATTGATAAATAATTTGCTTTATTCTGCATCTTCCTAAGTATCAAAATTCTTCCGTTTTTGCATATCAATGTTTGAGACGTTTGATTTACATGGCATGTATTGGAATTTTTAAGTTTTTGTGCCTTCACGTTTGAGAGTTTGAGTTTACATCACCTTGTAAACAAAGAATATTTGCAACATTTGAATTCATTTTACAGTCCAAGTTCTAAGGATCATGCTTAGTTGTTATCTCTTAGTTACGGTTTTATGTTGGTTGAAATTAAGCAGTGACCAATCGTATTAGAATATGCATCTGCAGAATTATCACTATTCTGAATGATATGTGTTGGTCCAAACTGAAATCAATTCAAGGATTGAAAAGAAAAAAGAAATTGTCAGATGCCCGAAAATGTGAAATGTCGGGCCCGTGCAAACTATCTAGTTATATATCTAAAGGAAGAAACAGAATGAACTTGTTTTCTCCTTATTGACTCAGGTAACAGTTAATCAAGTATGATTTGACAGGTCCCTGCTGACATATCTTGTAATAAAATAATCCAATAGTTTAGGAAAGTCAGACAAGTTCGTAATGCTTCACAATTACACTTCAATCTTCCACGCAACTCTTGTAACGTTCAATAATGATGCCTCATTGTAATAACAACGCATTTCTTGAATCTTAAATATACTTAGCCCAACATCGAAAAGCAAAAAGAAAAAGTAAAATAAAGAGTAAAACAGATGATTTTTTCTTATTTTCAGTTTTAGACCGTAAAGGAACATGTATGATTATTTTGAAACATAAAGAGGGAGAAAACATATCCAAGCTCGACCTTATGCATAGTGTTCTGTTTTTGTGTGCGTATCTTTCCTTTTTCCCCATTAACCGATATCACTATCACAAGAACATAATTCGTATTATGCTTTCATTGCTACATAAAGTCCAGAGTTTAAACATCTCGGAAGCATGCATAGGATTAATTAAAAAGGCAAACTTGATTTTTAATAATACCCACAATGGTGCCGAATTAGAATGTCAACAGCAAAGGCAGGTTTCATCCTCAAGATACTTGACATTTAGAAGTTGAAAGGTCATGAAGATTTAGTAAATGATATAAACTTATATATAGCTAACCACAAGGAGCTTCTCCGAGAACAAAGAGCACCGAAACTATAATTGAAATACCTGACGCCAGCTATTCGTTACATCCTTTGTCAAAGCACAAAATACAATATTTTGGTGCAGTGTTCGTACACCTTTGTTGGCTTATATATAGTAGAAATTTGGTTGAATCAGACAACCATCATGAATCAGTCCCAAGAAAAGCATGCCACTTCATATGGCACAATGGATCCCAAGATAATACTCCAAGGCCGAATAGACCAAAAATTTGCAGTAAGATTACACTGAAAAATTATCATTTTTCTGCTCAGTCCAATCCAAACAATTGTCATTTCCATCCTAAAGTGACACCAAAACATATTCTTTTTATATACCCATTAGAAAGATTGTCTGCATAAATATTTTCACTGACCAAGATATCAACTGAAAGGAATAGAAAATTGATAAAATTAATTATCTTTACCATACTGTTAAAATATATACTTAAAACGGATAGAGTGCAAGCTTTCTATTAATAAGAATCGAGACAAAATAATATTACTAACTGTAGCACGATCAATATGTAGAGCACCATGAAAGAATTATTCATATTCATTCTCTTTTCTAAAATAGTGAAATTTAAATATTTTATATTACTCAACTGTAAGGGAATCTAAGCACAAATTATTTACTTTGTTTGAGGGAACTTATAGTTGAGACTATACTATATTTTAAGTCTAAGAAAAAAGATGATTTGCACTATTTAAGGGAATGAAGTACAACCACAGAAAGATTGTATAATTAGTTAGAGAAGCCATGATGTAAATAATGTATAATTTAATAATCAAGCAAAAAGCATTAATACACCTTAGGTCCTTGAAGCCTCATCTAAGTACATGAAATGTTGAACATTTGAAACTCAAAAGGACACACAGAGACACATCAGTACATTGTTTATATCACCTAGTAACATTAGATATATTTTTCCCAAGGTCCATCTGTCAATAATTTGATAACTAACGGCATGTAGATTTCACTAGATCTTTTCACAATTAAAGCTCCTTTTTGTTAAATACAATTATAATTTCAAGCACATCTCTGGTAAAGGATACACTGACATTTTTCACTGTCATACCTATAATTGCCAAAACATCTACTCCCTCCGTTTCAATTTATGTTAACTTGTTTGACTGGGCACGAAGTTTAAGAAAAAAATGAAGACTTTTGGAATTTGTGGTCCTAAACAAGTCTAAATGGGGCCAGAGTATTTGTATGGTTATAAAAGCTTCTCGTTAAGGGTAGAGTTGTAACTTTAAGCTAAATTGTTACCAAATTTAGAAAGGGTTCATTCTTTTTGGAACGGACCAAAAAGGAAATAGGTTCACATAAACTGGAACAGAGGGAGTATCAAATATACGATATTTGTGTATAAGAAGTCCTGGGGCCGAAAATGAAGATTTTTATATTGTAAAAATCACCCAAGGAAAACAAAATGTAATAGATAATTGTTTAGTTGTTTCAGGCATATCTTCAAACACCTTGTGTGCATCAAAGTTCTCCCCGTTTCATACATCCCTTTCCAGATGGTAGTTCAATTTGCTTAGTGTTGTTGCACTTTGTGCACCTGAGGAGAAATTCCCCACAATAGCATTTGAACAAATAACCACATGCATTAAGAATTAACTCAAAGAAATTTCAATATAGCATAAATGCGTAAAGAACTTTATAGGCCAATGAAGATGCTAAATGAATAGTCAGTAAAAATTAAAATCAAAGCCTTATATGCTCACCAAGAAAGAATAGAGAATTTTTTTTAGCAAGACTCAAAAATATTCTACTTCATCCATTTTCAGGATTCTTGATTGTATCTCGCTGATGCATGTAATTTTGGAGTATATTGTATGGTGTACCCATAGATGGTCTTCATGTACATTGCAAAACTGGAGGATTATTAAACAACGCAAGCGAACAAACCAAAGTTGAATACCGGAGAAAAATAGATAACGAAATGGAAAATGAAAGACACAATGAAATGTCGAAGATGAAATACTCATCAGAACACCACACATTCAATGGAGAAGATCACCGAAAACAGAAACGGATCAAGTTAGAAATAAAGTAACTAAAAGAAAAAGAGAAAGGCAGAAGGAAAATGAAGATAAGGACTAACTTCAAACACCTACTCCCTTCTTCCGGCATGTATTGTGGGATGTGATCTAGACTACTCTGAGAAAGACTACCCTGAGCAATTGAGAGGAGGCTTTAGTATAGGGGGCTTTAGTATAAAAAAAGTACACGTGTTTTACAAAATGCAGTACACACGTTCATCTTTTATGGACATAAATAGCTCAAATTACGAATAAGCCCTTATTCATTACATCCTTTGTCAAAGCACAAAGTACAATATTTGGTGCAGTGTTTGTACACATTTGTAGGCTTATATATAGTAGAAATAATAAAATATTTATAACTATAAATACTATAGAATTAATTATACTAAATTTATTCAGAAAATATTGAATTCAACTATATTGTGCCAAAGTAGTATTTATTTTCATCATTTAAACACATGATGAGCTTAGTTTAACCTCCATTGCTATTTTTCAACAATTTGTATAAAATTTATATCGATTAACGCGATGCACACGTGCAACGTACGTACATTAAAACTAGTTATATTAAAAGCACGAAAACCCTTCGCGAAATGTCGTTCGTCTTTTTTACTAAATGACTATTTCACACTGGACGAAATAGTCATTTAGTTATTTTTCTAATATGTAGGAATAATCATTTAATTATTTTTCCAACATCTGGGAATAATTATTTAGTTATTTATCTAATATTTAGGAATAATCATTTAATTACTTTCTTATATTTATAGATAATCATTCTAATATTTAGGAATAATCATTTAATTACTTTCTTATATTTATAGATAATCATTTAATTATTTCTCAATTGGAATATCATATTGTTTAATTTGAGTCCTTCGCTGTGAACTCCGTTTAGATTTAAGAGTATCTAATATCAAACACATTATGAGTACTTTCAATTCCTTTCTTTTCGATCTCTTTCGATTCCTCCCGTTTATGCCCCCATGTTAACCAAAACTTTAGTTATAATTGATATAATTAAGTTATTTCCTTCTTCGAAAAGGTATTTAATGTTGCATAATATCTAAGACTATTAAGTTGCTACTAAAAAGTTGCTACTCTAAGTATTGATAAATTAGGAACAACTTGGCATTCCTAGAATTGTGGTAAATTAGACGCTAAAAAATTTGTGTCGCATGAAAACTTTAAGTTGGTGAAAATTACTTATCGACTAATATGTTAATTTCTTTTTAAAAAATGAAAGAATTATTTTTAGCCAAAATCAATTGAATAGGCCGTAATATAAATGAGTATGTTCACAAAATTGTAAAAAAACTATTGATGGAAAACTTAGAGAAGAAATTTTTTATAATGAAAAACCTAAGATGTTTAAAAAATAAAGAGATTATGCCCTCCTCGTAAGCACGTAATTTTTGACCCGTCACATTTTTGAGCTATTTTTAGCATTTAAAATATTTGTTTAACTTAACTTTAATTTTTGTAGAGTTTAATCTATTTTTACTTTAAATTACAATTTAAAAGCACAAAAATATTCTCATCTTTACTTTAAAGTCAATTAGTATATTTATATTTATAGTATTTTAATTTTACCATGACTTTAGCCTATTTTCTCTACTTTTTACTTTATTATAATATTTGAAAATGCAACATATTACGATATAATTTTACTTTAATTAATTGGAATTAATTTTTCATTTAATAGTATATATTAATATTATTTAAAGGAAAGGGATTAAGTTTTCTTCATTATTGGACTTTAAAAGTTGGATATCCCCAGATTTGGCCCAGTTCAGATTTTTAAGGCCCATATCTTATCTACCCACAATATAAAAACATAATTAAAAAAAAAGGACCTAACCTAATTCTCTAACCATGACCGCAACCCCCATATAATTCCCCTAAGCTTCAGCCGTTACCCTTTTGTCTCCAACTCCAAAATTTCTAGCACCCACCCTATTCAAAACATCTTTTCGACAGCAGCTGGAGCAAAACGCTAGTGAGCTCAAAGAACGGCAAAGAGAGTGAGGAGTAAAGAGAGAAAATCGGCCAGAAGCTTCGATAAACACCTATAAAACCAATTGAAAACTCAAACCCAACAGGTGGCTCCATCACCGTGAAAATGGAGTCCAAAGTCGATGTTTCGAAAGTCCGTTTGAGTCAGAAGTTCTCCGATCGAAGTTTGTTCGCGGTTCCGATTCCGGGTCCGATGCTTTTGTTGGGTTGCGATTTTCCTCTTCATTTTATACATTGCTCGAGCTTGTTGAATGATTTTTGAAAAGAAAATTCTCAAAGAAATTGAATCTGTATTGGTCGATCGAGAGGGTTCTGTTTTCAGAATTATAGCTTCAATTGAGGTAAGTTAATAGATTCTTCTCTTTTTTAGAAGTGGTTTTCACATGCAGTAGAAAATTTTTGATTTTCCTTTTCTTTTCTCTTACCTTTTTTTTTTATCTATTTAGAAAAGAGAGAAATTTTGTTATCTACGTAGAAAAGAGAAGAATCAGGTTTGAATTCTATGACTGAACTTGAGGATTGAACAATTATGGGATTTTGTTGTTTGGTTCATTGAACATTATTGGGATGTGATAATATTTGGGATGATTTATATCTAAACTATTTGGATTGAATCTGAAATGGACTTACCAAATTGTAAGCATCTGACGTTCTTTGGAGTCCATTTGAATTCCTTGGCTGGAAAAGGCGTGTGGTTTGTTGTCATTGCTTTGTTTGTGGGAACTGTTCTGCTTCCAACATTTTCTGGACTTGGTAGGGTCATTCAAGAATATCAAAGTTTACTTTAGGCGCGATTAATGATTAATAAATCACCGTGACTATGGGTACGGTTCCCGTGGCATGGTCACGAACATAATCCCAATTCGAGTGTGCGTTTCACGTGACTCGACCTTAACTTCAAATAATAATAATAAACATGTTGTGAGTCGCGAGTGCATTTCACTTGATGCGATTCGCAATGTGTACAAAGGTAATAAGTGTGCGACATCGTGACTTATTTAAATAAACCCATAAATCCTAAAAGCAATTAAAACTTTACTAAGAGCGATTTAAAAGGTAAAAATGCACAACAGGTCTTAAATATGTATTAAATCAAATAATTAGGCCAATTATTAATAGTTGAGTGACCGTACTAAAATCACAAAATCCGGGAATACCCAACACCTTCTCCTAGGTTAACAAAATTCCTTACCCGGTCTTCTGTGTTCACAGACCATAAATAGAGTTAATTTCCTCGATTTGGGATTTAAAACAAACCGGTGACTTGGGACACCATAACAATTATTCCAAGTAGTGACTCTGAATTAAATAAATAATTCCATTTCGATTAATGTCACTTTAATTGGAAAAACTCTCTATCCCTCGGGAAAAAAGAGGTGTGACAGCTCTGGCGACTCTGCTGGGGATCGAACCTAGAATCTCTGGTTCAAGGTTCATAATTCGAGCTTAGATTAACTGTTATACGTGGCTTTTATTTATTACCTGATATTAGTTGTTTGGGCCTAATATGCTAAATGTCGCTTTTTTACCGCTTTGATATTCTGTGAACTGTATATAAAACTGTTACGAAACCCTTCTTCTCTTTGAGTCTTCTAAATCGTTTGGGAAGTGCACACTGGCGTGACTTCTTTTCTTTTAGTGTCATACCCTAATTTAGAATGAGGATCAGATTAGTTATAAACCTCGGTGATCTTTTGGTTATTGGTACGTGGCCCCCCCTCTCGGCTCAAGTTGTCCGCTCAGGTAAGCCATGTCTAGAATAATCCACCCAGGTTTTAAACCTAGAATAACATAGCCTCATGCCGGATCCCTAGTAGGTACGTGTGTTTGCATCATGTGCATTTGACTTTGGGGACTCAACACATGGGTTGGGTTTGTCTGGGACAGGTGTACCCAAAAATAAAAAGACCATCTTGATGCATTTTACATGCTACTTGTACATTTATTTGTTTCGGCTTTCATGTTTACTGGCTTCTAGAATAGGAAAAGAAAATAAAAAAAAATAAAGAAAAAGAGAGAGAGAGAGAGAGAGAGAGAGAGAGAGAGAGAGAGAGAGAGAGAGAGAGAGAGAGAGAGAGAGTGAGAGGTAGGTATTTGAAATATCCTGAAACTCTGCCGAAAAAAAGGAGAAAAAGAAAATTTATTTCAAAATAAGTCATATTTTCTTGTTGCGTCAAAACTGATCGAACTACGCAGGTCTGATTCTCATCGGATATGAGATACGTAGGAAAACCTCATCGGTTTCGGCCCCAATTTAAAATAAAAATACAAAAATATTTCCTTTAATTCCTTTTTTAGAAGTCTTCTCTTAGAAATAAAAAAAGATTTTAATCCCAAAAATATTTTTTTAGAAGTTTTTCCTTCGAGAAAAAACAAACAAATCAAATCAAAATCCAAAAACTATTTTCTACCTTTTTTTAGAAGTCTTTTTACCAAAAAAAAAAGAAAGTCAAAAATCTAAGAAATATTTTCTTTCTTTTCTGGAAGTCTTTCTTTCAAAAATTTATAAAAAAAAATCATTATCAAAACCAAAAATCCAAAAAATATTTTCTTTCTTCTTTATAAGTCTTTCTTTCGGAATAAAAAATTCAATATCCAAAAAAAGGAGTTAGTTTATTTACTTTATTCCTAATCTTTCCGAACTACGTAAAGATCTGAATTCATGCGGCTACGTAGGTAACTCACATCAGGTTTGATCGAATAATTTTGAAAAAAAAGGAAAGAAAAGTGGTAAAAAAAAAGAAAGGAAGAAATAATGATAATAATAAGGACTGTCTGAGTCCATTCTAACGTGTCTCTTGTTTTCAATTGAGAATGTTTGAGGTGGTTGGTTTGTGGTAAGCTGGCAACACAACATCCAAGGGGAAAAATGCCATTGACAACTAACATTGAAGCTGTTATAAGTGCTCAAGAGACTCGGGGCCAGAGGGTTCAACAAGAGTCTACTACGGTTGAGGAAAATGGAATACTGAAACAGCAAATGATCGAAATGTGTCAAGTATGGGCCAATGGCCAAGGACAACCTTTTTTTATTCATGGTTTCCCAGAGTTCACATCCATCTCTACTACTACCATTCAGTGTCATTGTCTGATCAATCTTATCCACCCGGGTTCAGTCTTTGTCCCAACTGTACGACTACAACTAGAACCTCTGTTGTGCGCTCTCAAAGTGTGCCATTGATAGCCAATCAAACAACCAATACTGTTATGCCCGTCTTCACTATCCCACAACCGACGGTGGTGTATAGGAAAACTCACGAGTCATAATTTGCTACCTAGCAAGAATAGTACCACTCTCCTGAGTACCACTCGTACCTATTTGATCTTCTTACAAAGATTGAGAAGCCTGCCCGAAAGGTGGCACAGGAAGAAATGACCCAAAGAATGAAGAGCGTAGAACAACAGTTGAAAAACATGTAAGGGTTGGCAGGTCAGAAGAGTATTGCCTTCAGGGATCTATGTATGTTCCCCGATGTTCATTTGCCACCTGATTTCAAGACTCCCAAATTTGAAAAGTATGATGGACACGACAACCCCATAGCCCACTTGAAAAGGTATTGCAATCAGCTAAGAGGTGCGGAAGGAAAAGAAGAACTAGTAATGGCTTATTTCGGGGAAAGCCTGACAAGGGTAGCCTCTGAATGGTTTATGGATCAAGACACCTCTCACTGGCATGTCTGGGATGACATGTTCCAGGACTTTGTCAAATAGTTCCAATATAACATCGACATCGCCCCAGACCGCAGTTTCCTTTCAAACCTAAAGAAGAAACCAACTGAAAGTTTAAGGGAATATGCCATTAAATGGAGGGAGCAAGCGGCTAGAGTTAAGCCACCCATGAATGACCACGAGTTAATCACTGTCTTCCTTTAGGCTCAAGATCCGGATTATTTTCAAAACATGATGTCCGCAATGGGCAAATCCTTCTCGGAAGCAATCAAAATAGGGGAAATGGTTGAGAATGGACTTAAGATGGGCAAAATTATAAGTCACGCAGTTCTCAAATCCGCAACTCAAGCTGTCCATATTGAATTTGATAATTTCAGTGACACAGATGAGAAGGATGAAGAAACCATGATGACAACAGGGTCGAGAAGAAGTCCTAGGAGAGCATCTCGAAGGTATGACCAGCCTCGTCTGGTTTCCGATGATTCCCCTAAGCACTACTATCCATGTTACACCCCATATTTTTGTACGTAAAAGTACGCCATAAGTAAATTGATGAAAGCTCAGAAATGAGATATTACAACCCATATTTTCATACATTAAAGTTTCGTCGCAAGTTAATCGACGTAACTTCGAGAATGAGATTATAAGCATTATGCTATTTCAAACAAGTGATGCATAAATTTATGAAGGTGAGAGGGTAAGAAAATCGAAAAAATTGAACTTCGTCGAAATTTGACATTTTGGGATAAAATACGGTCCGAGCTAAAATACCCAATATTTATGGACTAGTACCATACAAGGTACCACATGACCATGATAGTAAGATGAATAAAGCGTATTAAAGGTGAGTAGTATTTTATGTAATTTGAGATAATTCGTAATTATATGGGTAATTGGTTAATCATTGAATTAGTGGGGATTAATAAGTTAATTAAGCAAAAGGTGAATTATTTGGATAATTAAGGGCACTAACGTGGCAGCCCATAAAGTGGATAACAAAGCCAACAAGTGACTCTTACTTCATGAAGCAAGATGTCACATTAAGGAAGTTTTGGGGCTTAGTCATAACTTATGTGGGGCCCACACCCACTAAGATTTAAAAAGCCCTCTCTAAATCACTTAAGAGATACATATATCTCTACAATTAAGAAAGAAGCTTCAACAAATTCTTAAGAAATTATATGATTTGATAGCAACGTACAAAGTTCATACAAGACCACATAATACTATATCAACAGGATTTTGCGATTCTAAGGGAATACGGTGCAATTTTTCTCAATAATATCATACAAATTTTCTACTACTTCGATCCGCCGTTACGTGTTGTCACAATCGATGTGTGTTAGAGGGATTGTCAAGAGACTCGGCTTAGGTATGTTAAGGCTATCCATTCTTTCTTTTTAGCATGATTCATACGATACAAGTGAAACGAGTAAACGCACAACTTCCATAAATGACTCTATTTGTAGAAATGCTAGAGATTCTTATGTTCTTGATTCCTCATGTGACCCATTATTCTATCATCTGTTCATGAATCTCAGAAAATACCTAAGTTGATAAAGTTTATTTCATGATATTAATTATAGGCATAATGGTCTTATGACACTCCGAAAGATTTAAGGTCGTCTTAAGAATTTATGCACCGATCCCCTATTAACTGCTTCCCCCAATTTTAATTCTGCTATTTTAATTTGCCGGGATGTTCGGTTTTGAGTTTCGAAGAGTTTTGGGACACTTAGTCCCTAAATGAGAGCTTAAGTGTTGGAAAGTTCACCGTAGTCGGAATAGTGTGAAAACGGCCTTGGAATGGAAATTTGATGGTTCCGTTAGCTTCGTTGGGTGATTTCGGGCTTAGGGGTGTGATCAGATTGTGTTTTGGAGGTCCGTAGCTAATTTAGGCTTGGAATGCCAAAAGTTGAATTTTTGAAGTTTCCGGTCCGATAGTGAGATTTTGATTCGTGGGTCAGAATGGAATTCCGGAAGTTTCAGTAGCTCCGCAGTGTTAAATATGGCATATGTGCAAAATTTTAGGTCATTCGGACAAGGTTTGATAGACTTTTTGATCGAAAGCATATTTTGAGAATTTTGAAGTTCTTAGGCTTGAATCCATGGTTAATTCGAGGTTCCGATATTGTTTTAGGTGTTTTAAGGATTGGTACAAGTTTGGATAGTTATTTGTGACTTTTTGGTGCCTTTGGTTGAGGTCCCGGAGGTCTCGGGATGAATTCGGATGGTTGTCGGAAAGATTTTGGAATTTAAGTTGCAGCTTCAGCTGCTGGTTCTGTGATAACCGCACCTGCGGTTTGGGTTTCGCAGGTGCGGCGCCACAGAAGCGGCTCAGTGGCCGCAAAAGCGAAAATTGGGGACTTCTTCAGGAACTGCAGAATCGGTGGTAATTCCGCAGAAGCGGTACCGCATCTGCGGATTGGGAGTCGCAGATGCGGAAATTGGCCATTTAGTGAAAAGTCGTAGATGCGACATTAGTTCCGTAGAAGCGGGACCGCAGATGCGGTCCCAGGCCCGCAAATGCGGAAATCACTGGGCAGAACATATAAATTCTTGCCTTCGCGAAAATTAGCCATTTTTCATCTTTTTCAAAACGGGAAGAAGCTTGGGGAGCAATTTTCAAGAGAGATTCTTAGAGGAGTTCATTGGGGTAAGGTCTTTGGTCCCTAAATTCGTTATTGAAATGATTTTTATCAATTTAAGTATGAAAAATTTAGGAAAATCAGTGGCAATTGGGGGGTTAGGGCTTGTCTAATTGGAGACCTTTGAGTGATGATTTGAGGGACAAATTGAGGCCCAATTTGGGTACTTTTGATATGACTGAACTCGTGAGAGTGCGAGGGTTCTGGAAATATAAATTTTACCCGATTCCGAGATGTGGGCCCGAGGGGCATTTTGGTCATTTTATATAATTTCGTGTATTAGCTTAGGATTTAATTGTAGAATCAGTTACTTGAAGTGTTATTTACATTATGTGATTTAATTGAATAGATTTGTGCCATTTAGAGTCGAGTACTCGTGGCGAGAGCGTGGTTTCGGGTTGATTTTGAGCCGGTTCGAGGTAAGTGGCTTGTCTAACCTTGTGTGAGGGACCTTCCCCTTAGGATTATGATATATTTTATAATTGAAATACCTTGTAAGTGAGGTGACGAGCGCGTACTTGAGCAAATTGTTGAAAATCCGGTTTTTCCTTTAGTATTTCAATTGAGTTCTTTTTCCTGTTTTATTCTACTTGTGAATTTAGCCTGTTGCTAGTTTAGAAAAACATGTTTAGTTGACTTAATTGCCTATTTGCTTGAATTGCCTTAATTGCATTACGTCAAGCATGTTAGGCTAGAATTAACTGTTTACTTGGTACGAAATTTAGCTTAATTGGGTATTCTTGTGTAGCTGCGGTGTGTTTTTACTTTGGGACTATGGGACGACATCCCGGGAGATCCCCTGTACATATTTACGATCTGAACTGAGGTGCGGGATACAAAGAGATCCCTGACATGTATATTGAGGATACTAAGAGATCCTCGGGATACCGAGAGATCCCTAGCATATATTGAGGATACCAAGAGATCCCTAGCATATATTGAGGATGCCAAGAGATCCTTGGGATACCAAGAGATCCCCGGTTATCATCCTTGTTATTGAGTGGTACTTCCTTGTGGTTTGCTTTCATCTCTGTTTCCGTTATTATACTCTTATTATCCTGTATAGATTCTTACTATAGATTCTCAATTGTACTGCTTATATTATCCTGTCATCTTTATATTTATTTAATCTCAGTAGGGCCCTGACCTTCCTCGTCACTACCCAACCGAGGTTAGGCTTGGCACGTACTGAGTACCACTGTTGTGTACTCATGCCTCTTCTACGCATGTTTTTCATGTGCAGATCCAGGTACCGCTATTCAGGCCTATCATCCTTGAGGAGGCGACTGCTTTAGATACTTCGAGGTACATCTGCCACGTCCGCAGACCGAGAAGTCCCTTTCTATTTCTGCTTTTATTATTTAGCCCTTCTGTGTTTTTCTATTCTTATTAGACATTCTAGAGTTAGAGCTATGTCGTATTGATCTTAGCTTGTGATTCGTGGGTTTCAGGGTCTTGGATTTATGTATTGGTATTGAGAGTTAAACATAGTGTAAGCCGAACAACACATTTAAACACTGTTACTACTTTATTTCTGTTAAAAATTCTTTTACTTCAGCAAATTTTGGTTTTCTTCTGCAAATTAGGCTTACCTAGTCGTAGAGACTAGGTGCCATCACGATAGTTCACAGAGGGTGAACTGGGGTCGTGACAAGTTGGTATCAAAGCTCTAGGTTCATAGGAGTCATGGATTATAAGCCGGTTTATTAGAGTCTCGCTGATCGGTATAGAAACGTCTGTACTTATCTACGAGAGGCTATGTAACTATTAGGAAAATTCCACTTTATTTGATTTCCTTGTGTGTGATATTTTGACATCACAATTCTAAACTTCTGTCTTCTATTCTCTTACAGATAGTGAGGATACATGCTACCCAAGATGATCAGGCACCCGCGCCTTCTACTACAGCCGTCAGAGGCCGGGGCCGAGGTAGAGGCCGAGGACGCGCAAGTGGTGCAACCAGAGCACCTGCGCAAGCTGCCACCGAGGTACCACCAGTAGTTTCAGCATGAGTCCAGGCACCTGACATGCCAACTGCTACTACTACTCTAGCTCTTCAAGAGACTCTGGCATAGTTCATGAGCATGTACACCACTTTGGCAGGGTTGCTTCCCCTTGCTGCAGCTACATCTCAGGCCGGGGGAGGAGCACAGAATCCCACCGCCCGCACTCCTGAGCAGTGAGTGCATGTTGAGAAGTCCCTGAGATTATTCCTGTGCCACCTGCAGTGCCAGCTCAGCCCGAGGACAAGGCAGCGGTTTTCGAGGAGGAGTAGCTGAGGCTTGAGAGGTTCAAAAAGTACAAGCCTCCTGTATTCAGCAGTCTAGCATCGGAGGATGCTCTGGGATTTCTAGATGAGAGTTACTGCATTCTCCGTACCATGGGTATATCAGG
Organism: Nicotiana sylvestris; assembly: GCF_000393655.2. Taxonomy (NCBI): domain Eukaryota; kingdom Viridiplantae; phylum Streptophyta; class Magnoliopsida; order Solanales; family Solanaceae; genus Nicotiana; species Nicotiana sylvestris. Next base: position 110,381,386 of record NC_091065.1, read on the forward strand.
ATCGAATGGGGTTTCCTTCACTATTTTCCAGCTTCGAGGTGCCGCCTATGAGTGGTGGCGCACCTATGAGTTAGACAGTCCGGATGAGGCTGCTTCACTGACTTGGACTCAGTTCTCAGATCTGTTCCTGAGAGAGTATGTTCCTTAGAGCCTCAGGGATGCATGGCGCGCCAAGTTTGAGCATTTGCAGCAGGGTCCGTTACACTAGTTTGGCTAGGCATGACCAGCCTTAGTTTCTACTATCTGCGAGAGGGTTCACCGATTTCTTGAGGGGCTTATTCCCAACATCAGGTCTAGCATGGCTCGTGAGTTGGAGATGAATATTTCTTATCAGCAGGTGGTGAGCATTGCTAGGAGGATTGAGGGTATGCATGTGAGAGAGTGGAGAGGGAGGCCAAGAGGTCTTGAGAGTCGACCCATTATTCTAGTGCCCGTACCCCATCTGCTGGTCATCATGGTAGGGGTTATATGAATCGTCCTGTTCATTCAGCTCTTCAAGCAGCCAGTAGTGCTCCAGCTCCTCCTAGGCCGTAGGAGCCTTATTATGCACCTCCAGTTTCTAGCGCGCCTCCTGCACAGGGTGCTTTCAGAGGTCAGTCCAGCAGACCTGGTCCAAGCCAGTCACAGCTGCCACGTCCTCCTAGAGCTTGTTTTGAGTATGGTGGCGCACACCACGTGGTGAGGGATTGCCCTATACTTGGGAGGAGTGCACCTCTACAGACTTATCAGCCACAGCGTTCCCCGCAAAGTTCTCAAGCTATGATTACAGCTCCAGTTGCTACCTCACCTGCTCAGCCAGCTAGAGGTAGACGTCGGGGAGGTAGAGGTCGCCCTAGAGGGGGAGGCCAGGCTAGATACTATGCCTTTCCTGCCCGTACTGAGGCTATTGCCTTCGATTCTGTGTGTCTTCTTATTTTGCTCCGCATTTGGGTGTATCTCGGGATTCTTTGAGTTTTCCTGTTTATGTTTCTACTCCTGTGGGAGATTCTCTTGTTGTGGACCATGTCTATCGGTCATGTTTTGCTGCTCTTTGTGGTTTTGAGACCAGGGCTGATTTATTGTTGCTCAGCATGGTAGATTTGATATTATCTTGGGCATGGACTGGTTGTTGCCCCATTATGCTATTCTTGATTGTCACGCCAAAACTGTGACACTGGCTATGCCAGTTGTACCGCGTGTTGAGTGGAGGGGTACTTTAGATCACACTCCCAGTAGAGTTATTTCTTTTCTTAAAGCTCAGCGTATGGTTGAGAAGGGGTGTGACGTGTACTTAGCTTATGTGAGAGATGTTAGTATTGATACCCCTTCATTTGATTCAGTCCCAGTAGTACGGGATTTTCCCGATGTGTTTCCAGCTGATCTTCCAAGCATGCCGCCTGATAGAGATACTGATTTTGGCATCGATTTGTGCCGGGCACTCAGCCCATTTCTATTCCTCCGTATCGTATGGCTCCTCCTGAGTTGAAAGAGTTGAAGGATCAATTACAGGAATTGCTTGATAAGGGTTTTATTCGGCCTAGTGTATCACCTTGGGGATGCTCCTGTCTTGTTTGTGAAGAAAAAAAATGGTTCAATGTGTATGTGTATTGATTATCGCTAGTTGAACAAAGTGACAGTTAAGAACCATTATCCTTTGCCTCGTATTGATGATCTGTTTGACCAACTTCAGGGCGCACGAGTGTTTTCTAAGATTGATTTGCGCTCAGGTTACCATCAGTTGAAGATTCGGGAGCCAGATATCCCAAAGACTGCTTTCAGGACTCGGTATGGTCATTATGAGTTCCTTATTATATCATTTGGGCTGACCAATGCCCCAACAACCTTTATGCCTTTGATGCACATTGTGTTCCGGCCATATCTTGACTCGTTTGTCATTGTCTTTATTGATGATATTCTGGTGTATTTCTGGAGTCGGGAAGATCATGAGCATCACTTGAGGACTGTGCTTCAGACTCTGAGAGAGAAGAAGTTATATGCTAAGTTCTCGAAATGTGAGTTTTAGTTGGATTCAGTGGCATTTTTAGGCCACGTGGTATCGAGTGAGGGCATTCAGGTGGATCCGAAGAAAATACAGGCCGTGCAGAGTTGGCCTAGACCATCCTTAGCTACAGAGATCCGTAGTTTCCTTGGTTTGGTGGGTTACTACCATCGTTTTGTGGAGGGGCTTTCATCGATTGCAGCCCCCATGACCAGGTTGACCCAGAAGGGTGCTCCGTTCCAGTGGACGGAGAAGTGTGAGGCGAGCTTTCAGAAGCTCAAGACAACTTTGACCACAACACTAATTTTGATATTGCCTACAGGTTCAGGGTCTTATACAGTCTATTGTGATGCCTCGAGGGTTGGTCTCAGAGTAGTGTTGATGTAGGATGGTAGGGTGATTGCATACGCATCCAGATAGTTGAAGATACATGAGAAGAATTATCTGGTCCACGACCTTGAGTTAGCTGCCATTGTTCACGCCCTGAAGATTTGGCGCCATTATTTATACGGGGTTTCCTGTGAGATGTATACTGACCATCAGAGCTTGCAGCACCTGTTCAAGCAAAAGGATCTAAATTTGCGCTAGAGGATGTGGTTAGATTTGCTGAAGGACTATGATATCACTATTCTGTATCACCCAGGCAAGGCTAATATGGTGGCCGATGCCTTGAGTCGCCGGGTGGAGAGTTTACGGAGTTTGGCTTATTTACCAGCATTAGAGAGGCCTATGGCGATGGATATTCAGGCCTTAGCCAACCAGTTTGTGAGATTGGATCTTTCGGAGCCCAGTCGGGTTCTAGCTTGTGCGGTTTCTCGATTTTCTTTATTTGATCATATCAGGGAGTGGCAATATGATGACCCTCATTTGCTTGTCCTCAAGGACAAGGTTTAGCTCGGTTATGCCAGAGATGTGACTATTGGTGATGATGGGGTATTGAGGATGTAGGGTCAGATTTGTGTACCCAATGTTGATGGGCTTTGAGGGTTGATTCTAGAGGAGGCCAATAGTTTGCGGTATTCCATCCATCTGGGTGCCGCGAAGATGTATCAGGATTTGAGACAACACTATTGGTGGAGGCATATGAAGAAAGATATAGTTGGATTCGTAGCTCGGTGCCTTAACTGTCAGCAGATGAAGTATGAGCACAAGAGACCGGGTGGGTTACTTCAACAGATAGAGATTCCGGAGTGGAAACGGGAGCGGATAACCATGGACTTTGTAGTTGGTCTCCCCCGGACTTTGAGAAAGTTCGATGCTATTTGGGTGATTGTGGATCTACTGACCAAGTCCGCTCACTTTATTCCTGTGTGTACTACATATTCCTCGGAGCGGTTGGCGGAGATTTATATCCGGGAGATTGTACGACTGCATGGTATTCTAGTGTCACATTTCAGATAGAGGTACTCAGTTCATATCACGGTTCTGGAGGGCTGTTCAACATGAGTTGGGTACTCGGGTGGAGTTGAGTACAACATTTCACCCTCAGACGGACGGACAGTCCGAGCGCACTATTCAGATTCTTGAGGATATGCTCCGTGTGGGTGTGATTGAGTTTGGAGGGTCTTGGGATCAGTTTTTGCCATTGGCGGAGTTTGCTTATAACAATAGCTATCAGTCTAGCATTCAGATGGCACCGTATGAGGCTTTATATGGGAGATGGTGTAGATCCCCGGTGGGTTGGTTTGAGCCGGGTGAGGTCAGATTATTGGGCACAAACTTAGTTCAGGATGCTTTGGAAAAGGTTAAGGTGATTCAGGATAGACTCCGCACATCCCAGTCTAGACAGAAGAGTTACGCGAACTGGAAGGTTCGTGATGTTTCCTATATGGTTGGAGAGCGGGTTCTACTTTGGGTATCGCCTATGAAGGGCGTTATGAGATTTGGGAAGAAAGGGAAGTTGAGTCCGAGGTTTATTGGCCCTTTTGAGATATTGAGGCATGTTGGGGAGGTTGCTTATGAGCTTGCCTTACCTCCCATCTTTGCTGGGGTTCATCCGGTATTCCATGTTTCGATGCTCCGGAGGTATCACGGTGATCCGTCGCACGTGTTGGATTTCAGTTTAGTCCATTTGGACAAGGATCTATCCTATGTTGAGGAGCTAGTGACAATATTGGACAGGGAGGTTAGAAAGCTGAGGTCAAAGAACATTGCATCCGTGAAGGTTTAGTGGCAGGGTCAGCCGGTTGAGGAGGGGACTTGGGAGACCGAGCAGGATATGCGTAGGCATTACCCTAATCTTTTCACTACTTTAGGTATGTCTTTATGTTCGTTCGAGGACGAATGAATGTTTAAGTGTAGGAGGATGTGACGTCCCGTCCGGTCGTCTTAAGAATTTATGCCCCAATCCCCTATTAACTACTTTCCCCAAGTTTAATTCTGCTATTTTGATTTGCCAGGATGTTTGGTTTTGAGTTTCGGAGAGCTTTGGGACACTTAGTCCCTAAATGAGAGCTTAAGTGTTGGAAAGTTGACCGTAGTTGGAACAATGTAAAGACGACCTCGGAATGGAAATCCGATGGTTCCGTTATCTCCGTTGGGTGATTTTGGGCTTAGGGGCATGATCGGATTGTGTTTTGGAGGTCCGTTGCTAAGGTGTACTCATGCCTCTTCTGCGCATGTTTTTCATGTGCAGATCCAGGTACCGCTATTCAGGCCTATCATCCTTGAGGAGGCGACTGCTCTAGATACTTCGAGGTAAATCTGCCGCGTTCGCAGACCGAGAAGTCCCTTTCTATTCCTGCTTTTAGTATTTAGCTCTTCTGTATTTTTCTATTCTTATTAGACATTCCGGAGTTAGAACTATGTAGTATTGATCTTAGCTTGTGATTTGTGGGTTTCCGGGTCTTGGATTTATGTATTGGTATTGAGAGTTAAACATGGTGTAAGCGGAGCGGCACATTTAAACACGGTTACTACTTTATTTCTGTTAAAAATTGTTTTACTTCCACAAATTTTGGTTTTCTTCCGCAAATTAGGCTTACCTAGTCGTAGAGACTAAGTGCCGTCACGATGGTTCACGGAGGGCGAACTGGGGTCGTGACATTTTATTAACATACTTTCTCATGCATTGTATTCATTTATACATGTACATTGACACATGACCAGATGACGTTATATACGCGTATATATGTATATATATTATATGGGATATGGGAAAAGGTTATGACATATATACGCACCACCGCCTGATCAGCTGGTATACGTTGATGATTTGCCCACAGTGGCCGAGATGATATGATGGGATGCCCTCAGAGGCTTGATGATGTTACTAACAAATATACCCATGCATGGTATAACATTTATACGCATATGCATGACATTATAAGTATTAAATGATTCACAGAGTTATTCAGACTTACATGTCGAGTCTTTTACTCCATGTTTCTCTCATGTCTATTATTTACTAATTTTCATTCCTTACATACTTGGTACATTATTTGTAATGACGTCCCTTTTTCCTGGGGACGCTATGTTTCATGCCCGCAGGTCCAATAGAAAGGTCGAGAGTCCTCCAAGTAGGCTATCAGCTCAGCGAAAGATGTTGGTTTGCTCCATTTGCTTTGGAGTTTCTTGTTTGATTAGTATAATTTAGACGCGTATTCTTTGGTATGGCGGGGCCATGTCCCGACCTTTATGATAAGTATGAACTCTTAGAGGCTTCTAGACATATGTCATGTATACGGATACTTGTATGGCCTTGCAGGCCTGTGTTTTGAGTTTACATATGATCATATTGGCCTTATAGGCCCGTATGTCACATGTATAATTTTTTATATCAGGTTGGGTCGTCCTATATTGAGTATTCCCCTATGTTTTTCTGGTTAGCCCATGATGGCCCGTTTGGACCATTTGCCAATGAAGGTACAATAAGAAAGATATGTTATATTGGTACTCGGTTAAGTAAGGTACCGAGTGCCTGTTGCGGCCCATAGGTTTGGGTCGTGACAATCCACTTTAGAGACCACAATACACTGTTGCTCCACCTTAGTATGTTGTTCAGCCACCAAAACAACCTAGAAGGCGAGCACGCGCATCACAAAATCTCCACCGGTCTTCACAAAATTTTCAAGTGCTCTATAACCCACATCCAAGCCAGGGGTATAAAGGGGAACAAAGGTTGAAAGATAATTTTACACCAATAGGAGAGTCCTATGCAAACTTGTTTGAGAAATTAAAGCAGTATGACATGATTGCACCTATTCCTCCAAATTATGTGGACCTACGTGCAAGAAGTTTTGACCCTTCTAAAAGGTTTGAATACCATTCCAATGCCTAGGGTCACAATGTTGAAAGCTGTCGGGATTTGAAAAGAGAAATAGAAAGGATGATCCAGGAAAAACTGATTGGAATTAGAGAAGGCCCTGGTGATTCTGATGAGCAAATTTGTGGATAAATGTCAAGCTTAGCAATTGAAAAGTCATTCACTTCTCATTGGGAAGGAATCTTGGTAGCTTGTTTTAATATTTTTTATATTATCTGGTGTATTTCAGGGTTGTGATCCAGATTTTATATGTTTTATTGAGTCAAAACCATTCCATCCATATGTTTTGTCCGTGTGAGTCTTGTCTGTTTGTTCTATTTCTATTTTCATTATCTGGGTTATTTTAGGGTTGTAACTCAGATTTTAGGTTGTTTGTCCTGTTGTCCAGCCTTTCCATCCGTTACTCAATGAAATACAGTTTGTCCTTTTGTGTCATTTTGTGCTTAATCCTTTTCCGGCTAGTTCTAGTAACATGACATGCATGTGGAATTTTTGGCCAGATCATAGAAAACTGATTTAGTCTTGAATTGGATAACTGAGAAAAAGACACTTTTTAAGGATGAATAAAGAGTCGAAACATTTTGGAATTAAGCTCGAGTAAAATTTACCTTCAAATCATTGTGAAGGTTGGGTTTGAGGAAAAATCAATTGAAGTTTGTTGGAAAGTTTGACATTAATGGATGGAAAGTGTCTTTCGACCACGACACACCAAAAGACAGACATGTTCATCAATGCTATGATCGCGAATGGATACTATGTTTGGCGTTCTCGAGATTGGGAGGCCCTTTTTCTGCTATCGAAACATTTCATACCCTTCGTTACCACTTTTGAGCCTGTGTTATTTTCTTTGACCACCCTCTTTTGGAATCAAGTTTCAAGATAAAAGTCAAAAAAAGGATGAAAAAATTGAAAAGAAAATTCCGTACCGCAATAGCACAAACTGGGGCAGCCCTTAAAAAGTTCAAGTGAAAAAAAAGAAAAGAAGAAGAAAGAACAATCAAAGGTCCATGCCCCCAGAAAATAGAAGGTAGGGCAATTTGTTTAAAAAAAAAGAAAAAGAAAAAGTTGAAAAATAGTTAGGTCGGATGTTTGAACTACGTTTGACCTGATTCTTTTAAAAAAAGGATACCTAGGCAGCCTTACTGTTACACCCCACGTTTTCGTACGTTAAAGCTTCGTCATAAGTTAATCGACGTAAGTTTGGGAATGAGATTTATTTTTAGATTATAAGCATCATGCTATTTCAACAACTGATAAGTAAATTTGTGAAGGTAAGAGGGTAAGTGAATCGAAGAAAATAAGTTTCATCGAAGTTTGACAATTTGGGATTAAATACGGTCCGAGCTATAATACCCGATATTTATGGAATAGTACCATACAAGGTACCACATGACCATGATAATAAGATGTATAAAGTGTGTTAAAGTGAGTAGCATTTTAAGTAATTTGACATATTTTTTAATTATGTGAATACTTGGGTAATTATGGATTTTTAAGTGGGAGGTTAACTTGTAAATTGAATTTTGTGGATAATTAATTATGTGAAATTTTGGATAATCACTAGGGGACACTGCTTCCACGTGGGATTGTAGAATTATGGCAGCAAATTGCCACCTAATTAAGTGTTTAAGGAGGTGGTGGCAAAACTTTAAAAATATGGGCACCTTATCTCATTCTTGTTGGAGAATTATATTAAAAGACCTTCTTTAAGCCACAAAATGGAATGGAGATATTTTATATCTACTATGTAACGGATGGAATTTCAGCAAGAAATTCATATGGAATTATCGCGTAATAGCATTGTGGGAATTTCAAATCTAAGGGAGTACATTGCAATCTTTCTCAAGAATATCATATGGATTATTCCCTATTTCGATCTCGCCGTTATGTGTTTTATCATGATTGACGTGTGTTAGACGGATTGTCAAGAGAATCGACTCAGGTACGTTAAGGCTATCCCTTCTTTCTTTTTGGCATGATCTATATGACACGAATGAAACGAGCAAATGCACAACTTCCATAAATGACTTTATTCGTAGAAATGCTAGAGATTTTTATGTTCTTGATTCCTCATGTGACCCATTATTCTATCATCTGTTCATGGGTCTCGGAAAATACGTAAGTTGATTTTATGATATTAATCAGAGGCATAATGATCTTATGACACTCCGAAAGATTTTATTGACGTACTTCTCATGCATTGCATTCATGACATTGTCCCATGATCAGATGGCGTTATATACGCGTATATATGTATATATATGTATATGGGATATGGGAAAAGGTTACGTCGTTATATACGCACTACCACCTGATTTGCTAGTATACGTTGATGATTTTTTCCACAGTGGTCGAGAAGATATGATGGGATGCCCTCAGAGGCTTGATGATGTTATGAACACATGTACATGTGTACGACATGACATTCATATGTATATGCATGGCACTATAAGTATTTCATCATTTACAGAGTTATCCAGACTTACAGATTGAGTCATTTACTCTATATTTCTTCCATGTATTTTATGTACTTATTTATGTGCCTTACATACTCGGTACATTATTCGTAATGACGTCCCTTTTGCCTGGGGACGCTGCGTTTCATGCCCACAGGTCCTGATAGACAGGTCGAGAGTCCTCCAAGTAGGCTATCAGCTCAGCGGAAGATGTTGGTGGGCTATATTTTCTCTAGAGTTTCTTATTTGGTCAGTATAGTTAGGATATTTATTGATTGGTATGGCTGAGCTCAATCCCGACCTTTATGATACTTATGTAGTCTTAGAGCTTTGTAGATAGATGTCATGTATACAAATACTTATATGGCCTTGTCGGCCTATGTTTTGAGTATATAAACGATCATGTCGGCCTTATAGACTCGTATATCATATGTATAAGGTTATATTCCCTCATGCTTTACTCCATTTCATTTACATATGATAGAATGATGCGAAAGATACGTTACGTTGGTACTCAGTTGAGTAAGGTACCGGGTGACCATCGTGGCCCATCAGTTTGGGTCGTGACAAAAGTGGTATTAGAGCAGTTCTGTCCTAGGGAGTCTACAAGCCGTGTCTAGTAGAGTCTTGTTTATGGGTGTATCGTGCACCACACTTATAAGTAGGAGGTTACGAGGCATTTAGGATTGTCACTCTTTCTTCTTACTCCAGATCGTGTGGTAGAGCTTAGTTGTAAGAACTCAATTTCCTAAACTCTATCTTATTCATAATACAATGATGCCTGCATTTAGAAAGGTGTTCGGTAAGATATATAGATGTGAAAGTGTTGAGTCAGAGGAACTTGATTTTGCATCATGCTTATGATGAGTAAATGTGAGATCTTCAGCAGACCATGCGTCTACTAAAATGTTTAAGGTTCTTGATAAGGAGTTTTAAAGCAAGAATACTTATCCACTCTTACGATAAAAAGGAATAACAGAATCGGAAGGAAGACACAAGTTTCAACAAGTAAAAGAAGCAAGGTGAAGAAGGGTACGAGGTACCCAGTTAATAAAGATTATCATTATTTACCATTAAAGAAGGGAGATATAATAATTTTGAGTTACCTTCAACATGTACAATCGGCAACACCGATCTCAGTTATGCCCTATGGGAGTTAACAAATATAGTTTAAGAGAAGGACGTGTTATCAATATCCGGCTGGGGTTAGAGTAATCCAAAATAGGAGATGGATTGGTAGAGTTAGTTGACATTTCCGAAGGATAGTGCAAACTTGGTAATGGATCTCCTTGTGAGACACCTAGATGGTGCACTCTAACATAGTATAGCTAGATATGAGTACTACAAAGATAGGCACTGGAAGCCTGGAAAGGATAAATGTTATCTTAGTATGACTCCCGTCCCTAGTAGAGAGATAATGCTAAGCAACACAAAGAGCGAGTGGATGGAGCAAAGGGGAGCTAAAAGCAAAAGAATATCTTGTTGAAATTTTTAGAATAAAGTGATAGATAGAAATGTTAGCAGGAAATAAGAAGAGAGCTAATGAAGAATTAAGAGTAAGATGTGATACATGGATGACAACGGTAGGTCAAACAGATGACAGTATTACAAAGTCTATAGTCAAGTGAAGAAAAAGACGAGAGGTGACAGACCTTGAGACAACAAAAGAATATAGGCCATAAAGTCATATCTTCATTTCGAGAAATAAGTTTGTGATTCCAACACAACTAGAGGAAGGAAAAGTTAGACCCAGAATAATAGAAATTAGTATGGGCTAGTGAACAAGATACATTTAACATGAATTAGGGACTGAGTGATTGGATAATACTCGACATCATGAGAGTTTCAGATTTTGTTCCTACGATAATAGAATGGACAACAGAAGAAGATTCATGAGAAATTTAGAGAATGGTCATTCAGGAAGACGCTTCCCTAAAGCAAGCAATGTTAATCTTATGGGACTATGTGTTCCAGTTACACTAAGTGCCACCCTCGCGAGTAAAGAATTTTGTTATTCTTGGTATAGAAGGATTACCGCAAGGTGAGTAAGGTTCATCAATAATGTGAGAAGACGCCAATGATGAAGAGGTAAAACATCTATAGGCATATCGTTGTAGCGCTAAATATTAGTTTTTCCCTAAAGGAGGGAATATGGAGTGAAGTGGCATTAAGTCAGAAGTAAGTGGATCTAGTAATTATGGAATGATAAAGGAAGAATGCGATAAAATGAAAAAGGGATGAGATTGCACTTATTTAAAGCCTATAGATATGCTATGATATTAGAGCATTAGGTTCCTGCCCGAGAAGTTATTGATTAATTAGGAGCCAATGCGAGAGGTAAGTTAAGACAATGAAAATAACCCAAGGAAGATTACGCGGAATATTGATATAGGAATGGGCCAACAAGTAGTTAGTAATTGATCAGGAAGAGCCTAGTTATGGCTAAACAAGAGGTTACAGATGAGTCAACAGATCGTGTATGATCAACATAGTAAAACCGAATATAGTGAATTCAGCCTCACAGTTATGACATCGTGATCATTGAGAAATATTCATATAGGAGTTGGAGTAGTTAAGGTTACCGTATGAGTGTTACGGAAATAAAAGAGAGTTCCACTGGGAAGACAATCAAAACTTTAGTTCAGAAGCAACTATACGAGCACATGAGCATAGAGGTAAGTAATTAAGGATTATAGGTGAGTACGAACATCAAAAATTTTATAAGGTAAACGATGTGATAAGCTCACAGCTTTACAAGAGTCAGAGGGTCCTCCCTAAGTACCACAGTGAAAGATTAGCTGAGGAAATAAGGAAGAATGCTTCAACTTAAGCACAATGACCTAAAGAGTAAATGGTCTTGTAATAACAGTCTCACAACAACATTGTATGCACTCTATAAGAAAGTGGCACCTACCGTGGCTAATGAACGAGAAGTAAAGTCAAAAGTATTATTCAATATTATATGAGTTGCACGAAAACTCTAACATGTGTGGGAACTAACATAAGCTAAGTATACATGCAACAAGAGGACAGAAAGACCAGGAAAAGTAATAGCTTACGTTTAAAGAAATCTGAGAAGGAACAAACAGAATTATTCGATCAATGATCTAGAGTTAGTTACGTTATGAACACACTTACGATTTCAGAGTATTATCCATGCAACATATATGTTGACAATCATGTAGCCGTAGAAGACTCTGGTATTAAGTTGAAAGAAAGAATTGAGCCCAGGCCATAGATAAAGGATTGAATTGTTAGAAGATTGTATCATGGATATTCCATAGCTTCCATGTAGGGCAAAAGTAATAACTAATACCAGGAGCCACAGATCAGAAGATAACTTAAGCCTACATAAAGGCTGATCAGAAGGAAGAAAAAACTAAAGAGTTACATCAATGAAGTAAATCAGGAGTCTAATTTTTGGACCTAGAAAATTATAGACATCATGATTGAGAACATTGCAGAATTACTCTTAATATCAGAGGCACAAGAGAGATAGTACAATAGCCATATTTTATAACGGACATACGATAAAGCCAATTAGAAGAGTAACAGCCTTATAAGATGTCAGTATGAAGATCCCATCGGATTGTGTATGCACCAAAGGTGCAAGTGGTATAATAAGAGCTTCAAGTTGTGGATGTGAATTATACCTCTGTGGAAGGGAGGTCATGAAAGAGAAAGAAGATATGATGCGAGATTTTAAGGCAAAGGTAAACAACGTACAAGATACTCTTATGTAGAAGGTTGGGAATAGTCCATACTTCAGATAGAAGGCTAGGAGAGCGAGGATTCAGTATCCAGGAATGATAGCGGCGTCGTTAGTGGTATATCTTCTAGCCTATGTTTTCTAGGTACTGAGAGATCTAGTCAGGAGAGCAAAGAAGAGTTGGAGATGATGTGATGTCTCGCTTGATGTTCCAAAATAACATAAGAATCTATGGTGCAAGCAAGTTGAAGGAAGGTGGCGAATAATATAAATAGATATGTGTAAGTTGCAAGCTAAAGTATGGTAAAACAACAAGATTTTAGGAAGATAGGAGTAAGGATAAGAAAGGACAAGTGAGAAGGTGACAAGAATGGATAAGTCCTCAGGATTAAGCCCATGAAAACAAGAAGCACTGATGGTTTCTCTAATTATACAAAGCTCAGTATAGCCTGAATAAACTCAAAAGAGTCTAAGACTAATGGCAGTTAGAAGAGATGAAATGCTGACCTGGTAGTAGAATGAGGGTGTAATTATGATAGATAAAGGATGACGTTTGGGCCTTCGATTGAGTTATGATTTGAAGAAAAAAAAGGAGAAAGGGATTTCATGAGTTATACAAGATTACAATGCCCACATAAGGTGAACCACATTGGGATGCTATGAAATACGGTTATGAAAGCACGATATCGCCCTAGGTGGATCAATCTAATCATTTAAGATGTTGCACGATGCAACGTAAGACCTAATAGCAATATATTACGTAAGGAGCTTCAAGTTATCAATGGAATATTGTAGATCAACATCGAGATGAATCAACAATGCATGGGTAAAAATTGCAAGGTACGAGATGAGATCAAGCCATCAGTCTTAAGATGAACAGTAATAAAGAAGCGCTAAAAGACTCAGCTTTATACATATAGGATAAGCAATGAATGTAACATGGAGTTTGGTAGCAAACCTCAGTAACGATAAATTGAGAGAAGACTTATGGCATATTATGACCTACTTAGATGCAGAAAAGTCATACGAATGGATAAGCAGATCTATGAAATAAGATATAGCAATATTCGTAAGTTCAAAAGAAAATGTACCGAGCAAAGAGCTTCAAGTATACCTATAGATGCCCAGAGGGACATCTTGTCAAGTTCTGTATATGTTTTCAAAGTAAGGCCTAGAGATTGGCTAAAAGATGGAGGGAAAAGGAGAGAAGAGTCGCATAGGCGCACTTATTAAGTCAGAGTCATAATGGCTGAACGTCAGGATGTAGCAATAGTTACGAGATTGAAAAGATTTCGACCACAAGTTGTGGCATGAGAAAGAGGACCAAAGGGGGGAATACCCTAGACTTTGGATTTATTTAAAGAACAATTGACTACATGGCTAGAAGAATATTAAAGTATTCACAAGAGCTATGGGTTACGAAAATGATAAGTGCACCAGTCAACATTCGAGGATGAATGTTCCAAAAGGGGGAATGATGTTACACCCCATGTTTTTGTACGTTAAAGCTTCGCCGTAAGTTAATCTACGTAAGTTTGGGAATGAGATTTATTTTGGGATTATAAGCATCATGCTATTTCAACAAGTGATAAGTAAATTCATGAAGGTAAGAGAGTAAGTGAATCGAAGAAAATGAGTTTCATCGAAGTTTGACAATTTGGGATTAAATACGGTCCAAGTTATAATACCCGATATTTATGAGCTAGTACCATACAAGGTACCACATGACCATGATGGTAAAATGTATAAAGTGTGTTAAAAGTGAGTAGAATTTTAAGTAATTGGACATAATTTTTAATTATGTGGATAATTGGCTAATTATGGATTTTTAAGTGGGAGATTAACTTGTAAATTAAATTTTGTGGATAATTAATTATGTGACATTTGGATTATCACTAGGGGACAATACTTCGATGTGGGATTGTAAAATTATGGCAACAAATTGCCACCTAATTAAGTGCTTAAGGAGGTGGTGGCAAAACATTAAAGATATGGGCACCTTATCTCATTCTTGTTGGAGAATTATATTAAAAGACCTTTCTTTAATCCACAAAATGGAATGGAAGTGTTTTATATCTAATATGTAACGGATGGAGTTTCAGTAAGAAATTCATATGGAATTATTGCATAATAGCAACGTGGGAATTTCGGATCTAAGGGAGTACGGTGCAATCTTTCTCAAGAATATCATACAGATTGTTCCCTATTTCGATCTCGTCATTACATGTTTCATCGCGATTGACATGTGTTAGAAGGATTATCAAGAGAATCAACTCAGGTATGTTAAGGCTATCTCTTCTTTCTTTTTGGCATGATCTATACAACATGAACGAAATGAGCAAATGCACAACTTCCATAAATGACTCTATTCATAGAAGTATTAGAGATGCCTATATTCTTGAATTCCCATGTGTCATATTATTCTATCATCTGTTCATGGGTCTCAGAAAATACGTAAGTTGATTTTATGATATTAGTCTGAGGCATAATGGTCTTATGATACTCCAAAAGATTTTATTGACGTACTTCTCATGCATTGCATTCATGTATATTGACCCATGACTAGATGACATTATATACGCGTATATATATATATATATATATATATATATATATATATATATGGAAAAAGGTTACGGTGTTATATACGCACCACTACCTGATCAGTTGGTATACATTGATGATTTTGCCCACAGTGGCCGAGATGATATGATGGGATGCCCTCAGAGGCTTGATGATGTTATGAACACATGTACCTATGCTTTCATGATTTACAGAGTTATCCGGACTTACAGGTTGAGTCATTTACTCTATATTTCTTCCATGTCTTTTATGTACTTATTTATGTGCCTTACATACTCGGTACATTATTCGTACTGACGTCCCTTTTTCCTAGGGACTCTGCGTTTCATGCTCGCAGGCCCCGATAGACAGGTCGAGAGTCCTCCAAGTAGGCTATCAGCTCAGTGGAAGATGTTGGTGCGCTCCATTTGCTCCGAAGTTGCTTATTTGGTCAGTATAGTTAGGATATGTATTGATTGGTATGGCAGAGCTCAGTCCCGACCTTTATGATACTTATGTAGTATTAGAGGCTTGTATATAGATGTAATGAATACGTTCACGACCCCGGTTCACCCTCCGTGAACCATCGTGACGACACCTAGTCCTCTACAACTAGGGAAGCCTAAATTGCGGAATATAACCAAAGTGCGTAATAAAAACAAATTAAAATAGAATGAAGAGTATAAACAGTGGTTAAAAGTGCCGCTCGACATAAACAATATTTAACTCTCAAACCAATACATAATTCCAAGACCCGGAAACCCATGAATCACAAGCTAAGGATCATTACACAGTACTCTAACTCCAGAATATCTAACAAGGAAAAGAAATACAGAAGGGCAAATGTTTAAAAGCTAGAATAGAAACGGACTCCTCGGTCTGCGAATGCGGCATATATACCTTGAAGTCGCTGGAGAAATTGCCTCGCCTCAAGGGTGATAGGACTGAGTCGCATTACCTGGATCTGCACATGAAAAAAATGTGCAGAAAGGTCATGACTACACCACAGCGGTACTCAGTAAGTGCCAAGCCTAACCTCAGTCGGGTAGTGACGAGGAAGGTCAGGGCCCTACTAAGGTTAAATAAAGTATAAAGTTTGACAGTGTAGAACAGAACGGTATAAATAAATACAACAGTAAAAGTAACATATGATATAAAAAGGGCAACAACAACTATTACAGAGACAAGGCAAACACGGGAAAAAATGCGATTTAGCACCAAAATAACAACCGGGGATCTCCCAGAATACCGTCCTATAGTCCCATATGTACATATCCAATGGATCTCCCGGGATCATAGTGCGCAGGGATCTACCGGAATCTCGTTCCGTAGTCCCAAATGTAAATACCCAATACTGGGGGAATCTATCGGGTGCATTCCCGTAGTTTCATATAACTGTGCAGGGAGATCTACCGAAGTTCCACATCCGTAGTCCCAAAATAAACAGGCAAGGGGGAGCTACCGGAATCCCACATCCGTAGTCCTAATGTAAATACACAGCAACAACAGGAAAATATTCAGAAATAGCAATTTCATATTAAGGTGAACAAGTAATTCTAGTCTAGCATGCTGCATAGAATTCAGGTAAGACAGTTTGAGCAAGTAAAGCAATTAAGCCACTTAGACATGCTTTCCTAAGCTAACAACAGGCTTAATAGTGCAAGTAATAAAAACAGGAAATGAAACATATTAGTAATTACTTAAAAAAAATTGGATTTCCAACAGTTTGCATAAGTACACACTCGTCACCTCACGTACAAGACATTTCAATTACCAAATCCTAAGGGGAAGGTCCCCCACACAAGGTTAGACAAGCCACTTACCTCGAACCGGCTCAATATATAATCAACCCCAAACCACACTCTTGCCACGAGTACTCGACTCCAAATGACCCAAATCTATTCAATTCAATTGCATAATGTAAATAACACTTCAAATAACTGATTCTACAAAGAAATCCTAAGCTAATACGCAAAATTAGGTAAAATGACCAAAACGCCCCTCGGGACCATGTCTGGAAATTGGGTAAAATTTACATTTTCAGAAACCTCGTATTCTCACGAGTCTATACATAACAAGAACACTGAAATCGGAGTTTAATTGGCCCCTCAAATACCCATGTTAAAGTCTCTTAATCTCAAGCCCTAATTACCCATTTTTCCCAAATTTCTCACCACCAATTAGGTCTTTAATCACATATAAATGAGTTATGAAGTCAAAAATATTACCTCCAAGTGATTCCCCTTGAATCCCTCTTCAATCCTCTTCAAAAAGCTTCAAAATCGCCCACAAATGGAGGAGCTTAGGCTAAAAATTGCGGAATAGGCCTTTTAAATCATTTTGACCAGGCATTTAACTCCTTCTTCGCGAATGCGGTCAAAGCCTTGCATTCCCGAAGCACAAATTGACGTTGACCATTTTTCCTTCTTCGCAAACACGTCCCTTCTTCGCGAACGCGAAGGCTCAGCTTCCCAGCCCATCGCGAACGCGTAGTTCAAAGACCCCAGCCCTTCGCGAACGCGGGACCTCCCTCACGAACGCGAAGGCCAAACCTTCAGATCCACATCCTAGCCCTTCGCGAACGCGAGGGTCCAGTCGCGAATGCGAAGAACAGCTGGTCTGCAACATACACAACAGTTTTCTGCAACTTCAAACATCATGAAATGGTCTGATTGACCACCCGAAACTCACCCGAGGCCCTCAGGACCTCAACCAAACATACCAACATATCCTATAACCTCATTCAAACTTGGTCCAACCTTCGGAAAGCACAAAACAACATCAAAACACCTATTTCGCATCGGATTCAAGCCTAATAATTCCAAAAACTCTAAAAATATGCTTTCGATCAAAAAGTCTATCAAACCTCGTCCGAATGACCTGAAATTTTGCACACACGTCACATTAAACACTACGGAACTACTCCAACTTCTGGAATTCCATTCCGACACTTGGATCAAATCTCACTAGCGGACCGGAAACTTCAAAAATTCAACTTTCAGCATTTCAAGCCTAAATTAGCTACGGACCTACAAAACACAATCCGAACATGCCCCTAAGCCCAAAATCACCCAGCAGAGCTAACAGAACCATCAGATTTCCATTCCGAGGTTGTCTTCACACTGTTCCAACTACGGTCCATTTTCCAACACTTAAGCTCTCATTTAGGGACTAAGTGTCTCAAAACTCTCCGAAACTCAAAACCAAACATCCCGGCAAATCAAAATTGCAGAAATAAACTTGGGGAAAGCAGTTAATAGGGGATCAGGGCGTAAATTCTTAAGACGACTGGCCAGGTCATCACATCCTCCTACACTTAAACATTTGTTCGTCCTCGAACGGGCATAAAGACATACCTGAAGTAGTGAAAAGATGAGGGTAACGGCTGTGCATATCCTGCTCGGTCTCCCAGGTCACCTCCTCGACCGGCTGACCCCGCCACTGAACCTTTACTAATGCAATGTTCTTTGACCTCAGCTTTCTAACCTGCTTGTCCAATATTGCCACTAGCTCCTCAACATAAGATAGATCCTTGTCCAACTGGACTGAACTAAAATCTAACACGTGCGATGGATCACCGTGATACCTCCAGAGCATCGAAACATGAAATACCGGATGAACTCCTGCCAAGCTGGGAGGTAAGGCAAGCTCATAAGCAACCTCCCCAACATGCCTCAATATCTCAAAATGGCAAATAAACCTCATACTTAACTTCCCTTTTTTCCCAAATCTCATAACGCCCTTCATAGGCGATACCCGAAGCAGAACCCGCTCCCCAACCATATAGGAAACATCACGAACCTTCTGGTCCGTATAGATCTTCTGTCTGGACTGGGCTGTACGGAGTCTATCCTGTATCACCTTGACCTTCTCCAAAGCATCCTGAACCAAGTCTGTGCCCAATAGTCTAGCCTCACCTGGCTCAAACCAAACCATCAGAGATCTACACCGTCTCCCATATAAAGCTTCATACGGTGCCATCTGAATACTGGACTGATAGCTGTTTTGGTAAGCAAACTCTGCCAATGGCAAGAACTGATCCCAAGATCCTCCAAACTCAATCACACATACACGGAGCATATGCTCAAGAATCTGAATAGTGCGCTCGGACTGTCCGTCCGTCTGAGGGTGAAATGATGTACTCAACTCCACCCGAGTACCCAACTCATGCTGTACGGCTCTCCAGAATCATGATGTGAACTGAGTACCTCTATCTGAAATGATGGAAACTGGAATACCATGCAGACGAACAATCTCCCGAATATAGATCTCCGCCAAACGCTCCGATGAATAATTAGTACACACAGGAATGAAATGAGCGGACTTAGTCAGCCGATCCACAATCACCCAAATAACATCGAACTTTTTCAAAGTTCGTGGGAGCCCAACTACAAAGTCCATGGTGATCTACTCCCACTTCCACTCCGGAATCTCTATCTGCTGAAGTAATCCACCCGGTCTCTGGTGCTCATACTTTACCTGCTGACAGTTAAGACACCGAGCTACGAATTCAACTATATCTTTCTTCATCCGCCTCCACCAATAGTGCTGTCTCAAATCCTGATACATCTTTGCGGCACCTGGATGAATGGAATACCGCGAGCTATGGGCATCCTCTAGAATCAACTCTTGAAGCCCATCAACATTGGGTACACAAATTCGACCCTGCATCCTCAATACCCCATCATCACCAATAGTCACATCTCTGGCATCGCCGTGCTGAACCTTGTCCTTGAGGACAAGCAAATGAGGGTCATCATACTGCTGCTCCCTGATATGATCAAATAAGGAAGACCGAGAAACCACACAAGCTAGAACCCGACTGGGCTCTGAAAGATCCAATCTCACAAACTGGCTGGCTAAGACCTGAACATCCATCGCCATAGGCCTCTCCAATACTGGTAAATAAGACAAACTCCCCAAACTCTCTGCCCGATGACTCAAAGCATCGATCACCACATTGGCCTTGCCCAGGTGATACAAAATAGTGATGTCATAGTCCTTCAGCAACTCTAACCACCTTCTTTGGCGCAAATTTAGATCCTTTTGCTTGAACAGGTGCTGCAATTTCCAATGGTCAGTATCAATCTCACTGGGAACCTCGTATAAATAATGGTGCCAAATCTTCAGGGCATGAACAATGGCAGCTAACTCAAGGTCGTGGACAAGGTAATTCTTCTCATGTATCTTTAACTGTCTGGACGCATAGGCAATCACCCTACCGTTCTGCGTCAACACCGCTCCGAGGCCAACCCTCGAGGCATCACAATAGACCGTATAAGACCCCAAACTTATAGGTAGTATCAAAATTGGGGCTATGGTCAAAGCTGTCTTGAGCTTCTGAAAACTCGCCTCACACTCATCGTCCACTGGAACGGAGCACCTTTCTGGGTCAACCTGGTCATGGGGGCTGCAATCGATGAAAACCCCTCCACAAAACGATGATAATAAACTGCCAAGCCAAGGAAACTATGAATCTCCATAGCTGAGGATGGTCTGGGCCAACTCTGCACGGCCTCTATCTTCTTCGGATCCACTTGAATACCCTCACTCGATACCACGTTGCCTAAGAATGCCACTAATCCAACCAAAACTCACATTTCGAGAACTTAGCATATAACTTCTTTTCTATCAGAGTCTGAAGCATAGTCCTTCGGTGCTGCTCATGATCTTCCCAACTTCGGGAATACACCAGAATATCATCAATAAAGACAATGACGAACGAGTCGAGATACATCCGGAATACACTATGCATCAAATGCATAAAGGCTGCTGGGGCATTGGTCAGCCCAAATGACATGACAAGGAACTCGTAATGACCATACCGAGTCCTGAAAGTAGTCTTCGGGATATCTGGCTCCCAAATTTTCAACTAATGGTAACCTGAGCGCAAATCAATCTTAGAAAACACCCGTGCGCCCTAAAGCTGGTCAAATAGATCATCAATACGAGGCAAAGGATAATGGTTCTTCACTGTAACCTTGTTCAACTGGCGATAATCAATACACATACGAATATAACCATCCTTTTTCTTCACAAACAAGACAGGAACACCCCAAGGTGATAAACTGGGCCGAATAAAACCCTTATCAAGCAATTCCTGTAACTGATCCTTCAACTCCTTCAACTCAGGAGGAGCCATACGATATGGAGGAATAGAAATGGGCTGAGTGCCCAGCAACAAATTAATGCCAAAATCAATATCTCTATCAAGCGGCATGCCTGGAAGATCAGCTGGAAACACATCGGAAAAATCCCGTACTACTGGGACTGAATCAACTGAAGGGGTATCAATAGTGACATCTCTCACATAAGCTAAATACCCGTCACACCCCTTCTCAATCATACACTGAGCTTTAAGAAAAGAAATAACTCTACTGGGAGTGTGATCTAAAGTACCCTTCCACTCAACACGCGGTACACCTGGCATAGCCAGCGTCACAATTTTGGCGTGACAATCAAGAATAGCATAATGGGGCGACAACCAATCCATGCCCAAGATAATGTCAAAATATACCATGCTGAGTAATAATATATCGGCTCTGGTCTCAAAACCACTAAGAGAAACCAAACACGACCGATAGATGCGGTCCAAAACAAGAGAATCTCCCACAGGAGTAAAACATAAACAGGGGAACTCAAAGAATCCCGAGATACACCCAAATACGGAGCAATATAAGAAGACACATAAGAATAAGTTGAGCCTGGTTGAATAGAACCAATGCATCTCTGTGACAAACCAGTATAATACCTGTGATGATAGAATCAGAGGCAACAACCTCAGTACGGGCAGGAAGGGCATAGTATCGGGCCTGGCATCCCCCTCTAGGGAGACCTCTACCTCCCCGACTTCCATCTCTAGCTGGCTGAGTAGGTGGGGTAGCAACTGGAGCTGTAACCATAGCCTGAGAACTCTACGGGGCACATTGTGGTTGAGAAATCTGTGAAGGTACACCCCTCCCAAGTCTGGGGCAATCCCTCACCATATGATGTGTGTCACCACACTTAAAACAAGCTGTGGGAGGATATGGTGGCTGTGACTGGCTCAGACCAGGTCTGCTAGACTGATCTCTAAAAGCACCATGCGCAGGAGGCGCACTAGATGTCGGAGGTGCATAATAAGGATCCTGAGGTCTAAGAGGAGCTGGAATACCACTGGCTACTGGAAGAGCTAAATGAACAGGGCAACTCATATAACCCCTACCATTATGACCTACTGCTGGGGCACAGGCACCAGATAAATGGCCCGAATCTCGAGACCTCTTGGCCTCCCTCTCCTCTCTCTCCCTAGCTTGCATACCCTCAATCCTCCTAGCAATGCTCACCACCTAATCATAAGAAATATCTATCTCCAACTTACGAGCCATGCTAGACCTGATGCTGGGAATAAGGCCCTCAATAAACCGGCAAACCCTCTCACGAATAGTAGAAACCAAGGATGGTGCATGCCTAGCCAAACCAATGTAACGGATAGCATACTCTAAGATAGTCATAGCACCCTGGCACAAATGCTCAAACTCTGCGCTCCATGCATCTCGAGGCTCTGAGGAACATACTCTCTCAGGAACAGATCTGAAAATTTAGTCCAAGTCAGTGAAGCAGCCTCATCTAACTCATAGGTGCGCCACCACTCATAGGCGGCTCCTTGAAGCTGGAAGGTAGTCAAGGAAACCCCGCTCGATCCTGATATACCCATGGTACGGAGAATGCGGTAACTCTCATCTAGAAATCTCAGAGCATCCTATGATGCTAGACCACTGAATACAGGAGGCTTGTACCTCTTGAACCTCTCAAGCCTCAGCTGCTCCTCCTCGGAAGCCGCTGCCCTGCCCTTGGGCTGAACTGGCACTGCAGGTGGTACATGAATAATCTCAGGGGCTTGCTCAACATGCACTCGCTGCTCAGGAGTGCGGGCGGCAGGAGTTTGTGCTCCTCCCCCAGCCTGAGATGTAGCTGCAGCAAGGGGAAGCAACCCTACCTGAGCTAGAGTGGTGTACATGCTCATGAACTATGCCAGAGTCTCCTGAAGAGCTGGAGTAGTAGTAGTAGTAGGCGTGTCAGGTGCCTGGACTCCGGCTGGAACTGCTGGTGGTACCTCGGCGGAAGCTTGCACAGGTGTTCTGGATGCACCACGTGCGCATCCTCGGCCTCTACCCCGGCCCCAGCCTCTACCCCGGCCCCGACCTCGGCCTCTAACAGCTGTAGTAGGGGGCGCGGGTGCCTGATCGTCTCGGGTAGCACGTGTCCTCACCATCTGTGAGAGAATAGAAGACAACAGTTTAGAATTGTGATGTCAAAATATCGCACGACAAGGAAATCAAATGAAGTGGAAATTTTCCTAATAGTTACATATCCTCTCATAGATAAGTACAGACGTCTCCGTACAGATCAACGAGACTCTAGTAAACCAGCTTGTGATCCATGACTCCTATGAACCTAGAGATCTGATACCAACTTGTCACGACCCCGGTTCGCCCTCCGTGAACCATCGTGACGGCACCTAGTCCTCTCCAACTAAGTAAGCCTAAATTGCGGAAGATAACCAAAGTGCGGAATAAAAACAAATTAAAACAGAATGAAGAGTGATAAATAGTGGTTAAAAGTGCCGCTCGACATACACAATATTTAACTCTCAAACCAATACATACTTCCAAGATCCGAAAATCCATGAATCACATGCTAAGGATTACTACACAGTACTCTAACTCCAGAATATCTAACATGGAAAAGAAATACAGATGGACAAATGTTTAAAAGCTAGAATAGAAAGGGAATCCTCGGTTTGCGAATGTGGTAGATATACCTCGAAGTCGTTGGAGCAGTCGCCTCACCTCAAGGGTGATAGGACTGAGACACAGTACCTGGATCTGCACATGAAAAACATGCGCAGAAGGGGCATGAGTACACCACAGCGGTACTCAGTAAGTGCCAAGCCTAACCTCGGTCGAGTAGTGACGAGGAAGGTCAGGGCCCTACTAAGGTTAAATAAAGTATAAAATTTGACAGTGTAGAACAGAACAATATAAATAAATACAAAAGTAAAAGTAACACAAGATATATAAAGGGCAACAACAACTATTACAAAACAAGGCAAACACTGAAAGAAATGCGATTTAACACCAAAATAACAACCGGGGATCTCCCAGGCTACCGTCCTATAGTCCCATATGTACATATCTAATGGATCTCCCGGGATCCCATCCCATAGTCCAACTCATAGTGCGCGGGGATCTACTGGAATCCCGTTCTGCAGTCCCAAATGTAAATATCCAGTACTGGGGGAATCTACCGGGTGCATTCCCGTAGTTCTATATAACTGTGCAGGGGGATCTACCAGAATCCCATATTCGTAGTCCCAAAATAAATAGGCAAAGTGGGAGCTACCGAAATTCCACATCCGTAGTCCTAATGTAAATACACAGTAGCAACAAGAAAATATTCAAAAATATCAATTTCCTATTAAGGTGAACAAGCAATTCTAGTCTAGCATGCTGCACAGAATTCAGGTAAGGTAGTTTGAGCAATTAAAGCAATTAAGTTCTTAGACATGCTTTCCTATGCTAACAACAAGCTTAATAGTGCAAGTAATAAAAATAAGAAAGGAAACATACTAGTAATTACTTAAATAAAACCGGATTTCCAACGATTTGCAGAAGTACACACTCGTGACCTCATGTACAAGGCATTTCAATTACCAAGTATACCAAATCCTAAGGAGAAGGTCCCCCACACAAGGTTAGACAAGCCACTTACCTCGAACTGGCTCAATAATCAACCCGAAACCACGCTCTTGACATGAGTACTTGACTCCAATTGGCCCAAATCTATTGAATTCAATTGTATAATGTAAATAACACTTCAAATAACTGATTCTACAAAGAAATCCTAAGCTAATACGCGAAATTAGGTAAAATAACCAAAACGACACTCGGGCCCACATCTCAGAATTGGGTAAAATTTATATTTTCAGAAACCTCGTATCTCACGAGTCTATACATAACAAGAACACTAAAATCAGAGTTTAATTGACCCCTCAAATACCCATGTTAAGGTTTCTTAATCTTAAGCCCTAATTACCTATTTTTTCCAAATTTCCCACCACCAATTAGGTCTTTAATCACATATTAATGAGTTATGAAGTCAAAAATATTACCTCCAAGTGATTCCTCTGGAATCCCTCTTCAATCCTCTTCAAAAAACTTCAAAATCGCCCACGAATGGAGGAACTTAGGCTAAAAATCGCGGAATAGGCCTTTTAAATCATTCTGCCCAGGCATTTAAATCCTTCTTCGCGAACGCGGTCAAAGCCTCGCATTCGCAAAGAACAAATAGACATTGACCATTTTTCCTTCTTCGCGAACACGTCCCTTCTTCGCAAACGCGAAGGCTCAGCTTCCGAGCTCATCGTGAACGCAGCCCCTTTCTCACGAACGCGTAGTTCAAAGACCCCAACCCTTCGCGAACACGGGACCTCCCTCACGAACACGAAGGACAAACCGTCAGCTCCATATCCTAACCCTTCGCGAATGCGAGGGTCTGCTCGCAAATGCAAAGAACAACCCGTCTGCAACACACACAATAGTTTTCTGCAACTTCAGACATCATGAAATGGTCTGATTGACTACCCGAAACTCACTCGAGGCCCCCGGGACCTCAACCAGACATACCAACATAGCCTATAACCTCATTCAAACTTGCTCCAACCTTCAGAATGCACAAAACAACATCAAAACACCTATTTCGCATCAGATTCAAGCCTAAGAATTTCAAAAACTCTAAAAATACGTTTTTGATTAAAAAGTCTATCAAACCTCGTACGAATGACCTGGAAGTTTGCACATAAGTCACATTAAACACTACAGAGATACTCCAACTTCCAAAATTTCATTCCGACCCTTGGATCAAAATCTCACTATCGGACCGGAAACTTCAAAAATTCAATTTTCGGCATTTCAAGCCTAAATTAGCTACGGACCTCCAAAACACAATCCGAACACGGCCCTAAGCCCAAAATCACCCAACGAAGCCAACGGAACCATCAGATTTCCATTCCAAGGCCATCTTCACACTATTTTGACTACGGTCATTTTTCCAACACTTAAGCTCTCTTTTGGGACTAAATGTCCCAAAACTCTCCGAAACTCAAAATCGAACATCCCGGCAAATCAAAATAGCAAAAATAAACTTGGGAAAAGAATTTAATAGGGGATCGTGGCGTAAATTCTTAAGACGACTGGCCAGGTCGTCACAATACTGCTTTTGTATGGCCTTGTCGGCCTATATTTTGAGTATATAAATGATCATGTCGGTCTTATAGGCTCGTATGTCATATGTATAAGGTTATATTTCCTCATGCTTTACTCCAATTCATTTACATGTGATAGAATGATACGAAAGATATGTTATGTTGGTACTCGGTTGAGTAAGGTACCGTGTGCCCGTCACGGCCCATCGGTTTGGGTCGTGACACTTATGCGGTTTGGTCCAACAAATTAACAGTAAAAAAAATTCCAAAAAAAAGTTCCAGTATCTAAAACTGGGGCATGAGTTTGTTTTAGTTTTTGAAAGTGGCGATTCCAAGAGTTGTAAGTCTACAACTCCTTATTTTGAGTCTACTTTGAACCCTCATGCCAACCCTTCTTTCCAATCCTATCCAAAAACCTTCCAAATAAAGAACTTCCAATATTCCTTCAAGAATTCCAAGAGACGCATGCAATGAGCAGCAGTTGTAACATGACATAGAACACTGTCAAGTTGCTCACAAAAGAAAAAAAGGGAAAAGAAAAAGAACAATAACAAAAATGAGAGTCTTACTAGTGAAAACCTTTACGGGCACTGTAAGGCGACGGTAAGTAGAGATAAATAAATGAGAAAGACTTGTAGGTGAAAATCCCTCGGGGCACCACTAGTCGAAAGTGAGTTGTGAAGCTGATGCAAAGGATTGACACGAACAAGCCCAACTTCAAAGGTCATAAGAATGGTAAAAAGGAAGATTTGATCAGTTTGATAGATCAGACCGTTAAGTCCAAAATGCATGTCATGATCATTAAGGCTAGTTACCGCAAAATTAATTTTTTTTTAAAAAAACTCTTCCTTTTGTTCTTTCCGACAAGGGCATTTCTTGTTAATATTATTTCTTTGTATCATCGTGTCCTTCACTCTGAGTCAGTCCTTGTCAGGCACGAAAAGATTTCAAAATCTGCTACCGTCTTTTCAGTTTCACAAGGTAAATTTGGCCAGCACACTCAGGTGTTACAGTCAACCTACCTTGAGGATTCATGCAAAATCCCAAAATACCATTGTCAGCCTACTTGGCTAAAACAAGTAAAGATAACCTCAAGGTTAACCAGGGACTCTCTGTAGTACTGAACAAGGACTTTGAAGTGTGCACATCATGCAAAAGGCACTTACCAATTGTGATTCTCTCTGACAAACAAATTTCTTCAAAAGCAAATACCATTTAAGATATCAGAAGAGGTTATCTAAGAAAAGATATCTCTTTTTGAGACAAGGCTGATTGAGCTACAAAAGACAAATGGCATTGGGAGTGAAACAATCAGAGATGATACAGAAAGTAAAGGTCCCTTGAAAGCAACAAAGACTCCCAACAGTGCATCCACTTACCAATGCATTCAGTCTTTTAAAAGTTAGATGATCACAAAGTCATGCAGCCCAAGACTCAAGACCACAAACCGACCACCACTTTCAAAACTGACAAAATTTTCTTTGTTGAAATAGGAACAAAGCAATGCAAGGATAGTGGTTCAAAAAAAAAAAGAAGAGAAAATATGACTTATTTTGAAATGAATTTTCTCCTAAGATAAACGTCTTAGTCTGATGAATCTTTCTCCTAAGATAAAAAAACCAGTCTGATGAATCTTTATCCTAGGATAAACATCTTAGTCTGATGAATCGTTCTCCTAAGATAAGAAAACCTAGTCGGAAGAATTTTCTCCTAGGATAATTGAAAAAAGAAGAAGAGAAGAACTATGGTTTGAAATATAAAAAAATCATTTGTTCATGCCCTCAGAAAATAAGCGTTGGGTCAATTCATTTTAAAAAAGAAATGTTTTTGCTTAAAAAAATTTAAAAAAAAATATTCAATCGCATGTTAGCATAGGATACATCTTTCCCTAGCTGCATTTTCCAACATAGAGTTTCCACTCCCTAGTTGATGTTTATTTTAGACATAGGATCTCCACTCCCTAGTCGCTTTTCCAACATAGGGTCTCCACTCCCTAGTTGATTTTATTTTAGATGAGGGTCTCCACTGTCACGACCCAAAAACCGACCCGGTCGTGATGATGCCTATCGTGAAACTAGGCCAGCTAACCCATTTCCAAACACTCCATATTTCATTTAAAACTTAAGTAAAACCATGCTTTTAACAGAAATCCGATGAAAAGATATAAGGTAAAGTCAAAACAAAGTGGAAAATACAAGCCCGACCTTGAGTGTCACTAAGCCATGAGCAAAATACTACAACGGTTCGAAATAAAACAAGACTAACATAGTCTGAGAATAGCCAACAAAATACACTAAAGGAAGATAAGGAAGGAGAAGGTGGGACTAC
Organism: Nicotiana sylvestris; assembly: GCF_000393655.2. Classification (NCBI taxonomy): domain Eukaryota; kingdom Viridiplantae; phylum Streptophyta; class Magnoliopsida; order Solanales; family Solanaceae; genus Nicotiana; species Nicotiana sylvestris. Next base: position 110,409,928 of record NC_091065.1, read on the forward strand.
GATCGCCAGGAAGCTACCTCGCTATCTCCAAGGAAAGTCCACCACTGAAATGATCAACAACCGCTACCGTGATCCGAGATACCTGGATTTGCATACAAGGTGCAAGGGGTAACATGAGTACACCAACTCAGTAAGTAACAAGTCCCAACTATGGACTGATAGGTAGTGATGAACCAAACCTCAACAGGTAATACTATTAAACTGTATAGAAAAATAGACATGCTTGTAGTTCAAGTAAAAACTCAACAGTAAATAAATGCACCCTGAACAGTACGGAGTAATAAGCTCAGGAAATCTCTATGTACCAATGCACATATATCATGATCAATGTTCCGTGTACCTCCACTCACAAGTGCTCAACCACTCGGTACTGTATATGGCCATCAGGCCTAGGGAAGATCCATCCCGGAATATATATATCACTGATCGCAGTTATCCAGTATCGAGGAAGGCCATTCCAGCCCTATGGAGAAGATCCATCTCCAGGTATAAATACTTCGAACAAGGTCCATGTCGAGGAAAGATCCATCCCTCAATATCATCAACTGCACTCACTAGGGGTGTGTTACAGACTTCGGAGGGGCTCCTACAACCCAAGCGCTATCATAATCATCAACATAACCGCTACGGCGTGCAGCCCAATCCTATATACTGTCACTCACAATCAGGCTCTCGGCCTCACTCAGTCATTACTCTCCAGTCTCACACACACGGGCTCACAATATCATGATACTAGCCCTAACAATGATATGATGTGTCAAATAACAATAATCGAGACTGAGGCATGATATAAAATGTATGAATAGGACTGAGTACAGAGTATCAATGAAGCTAATGATATGACAGCAAGAAACGAACTCTCAGGTCTCAACGGTATCGGCGTGAATCCCTAACAGGATATCTAGCATGCTTTTACAACACACATAATTAATCACATGATAGAAACACGGATATCAACAAGAAAGAGTTACTAAGCGGTGCCATGGAATGATCCAGACCGCAATTTTCACGGTGCATGCCCCACGCCCGTCACTTGGTATTTGCATCACCTTAATAGCAATCATAGAACACATAGTTCGGGGTTTCGAACCCTCAGAACCAAGTTTGGAAGTGTTACTTAGCTCAAGCCAAGCAAAACTCTAGCCCGCGATGCCCTTGCCTCTCGATTCGGCCTCCAAATGCCCCGAATCTAACCAAAATCAGTATATTATCATCAATATACGCTAAAGGAATGAAACCCATACGAAAATTACCAAATTAACTCAAAAATTCCGAAATTGGCCAAACCCGACCCCTGGACCATGTCTCAAAATTCGATAAAAACCACATCACAAGAATCGTCATCCTCCCACGAGTCCATACATACCAAGAACATCAAAATCGGACCTTAAATGACCCCTCATATCCCCAATTTAAACTCTCCAATTTCAAGCCTTAATTCCGTAATTTTAGCCTTTAAATCCCACTAATTTCATGTCTAATTAGTTGGAAATTACCATAGAATCGAGTATTGAGTTCAAAAACCTTACCTCCAAGTGTTTCCCTTCAATTCCCTCTTCAATCCCTCTCAAAAAGCTTCAAAACCGTTCAAAAATGGTGAGAAATGGCCTAAAAATCGCGAAGATGATTTTTTAACATTCTGCCCAGGTGTTTTTCCTTAATCGCAATCACGGAAAGACCCTCGGGATCGCGAAGAACAACTTTGTTGACTCCTGTAATAACTCTACGTGAATGCGTTGATCTCCATGCAAACGTGATGCTCTGCCCCTCACTCCTATGCGATCGCAGACCATGGACCGCATTCGCAATGAACAAACATATGGCCCAGCTTTGGGTCCACTTAACCTTATGCGAATGCGACTTAACCCACGCGTTCGTGATGCTTCACCTGATCAACCAACGCGATTGCAACGCATAATATGCAAACACGAAGAAAAAACTTGACTGCCTCCATAAATGCTCTACGCATGAGGGGGCGAAGAGGGAACCTCTGCAACAAAAATACCAACAGAATCTGCTCCCCTTTCAAGTCCAAAAATGACCCGTTGAGCATCCGAAACACACCTGAGGCCCTCAGGACCTCAACCAAACATGCCAACATATCCCATAATATCATTCAAACTTGTTCCAATCTTCGGAATTCTCAAAACAACATCAAAACATCAAATCACCATCAGATTCAAGCCTAAGGATTTCCAAACTTTCAAATTCCGCAAATGATGCAAAAACCTATCAAACCTCATCCGAATGACCTGAAATTTTGCACACATATCACAAATGACACAACAGACCTACTCCAATTTCCGGAGAAAATTCCAAATTTTCAATTTTCGCCAATTCAAGTCTAAATCTACTATGGACCTCCAAAATACATTTCGATCACGCTCTTAAGTCCCAAATCACCTAACGAAGCTATCCGAACCATCTAAATCCCCATCCGAGATCTTTTTCACATAAGTCAACATCCAGTTGACTTTTCCAACTTAAGCTTACTCAAAAGAGACTAAGTGTCTCATTCCTCTCCAAAACCACTCTGAACCCGAACCAACCAACTCGATACCACATAATTAACACTGAACAACACATAAAAAAGCAGAAGTGGGGGAAACGAAGCGGTAACTCATGAAATGACCAGCCGGGTCGTTACATTCTCCCCCTCTTAAACAAATGTTCGTCCTCAAACGGGTCAAGAAACATACCCGAAGCCTCAAATAGGTGAGGATATCTGCTCTTCATCTCTTGCTCGGTCTCCTAGGTAGCCTCCTCCATGGGCCGACCTCTCCACTACACTTTCACTGAAGCTATATCCTTTGATCTCAACTTTCGAACCTGACGCTCCAAAATAGCCACTGGCTCCACAACATAAGTCAAATCACCATCCAACTGAACCGTGCTGAAATCCAAAACATGAGACGAATCACCAATATACTTTCGGAGCATAGAAACATGAAATACCAGATGCACACTCGATAAGCTGGGTGGCAAAGCAAGCTCATAAGCCATCTCCCCAATCCTTCAAAGCACCTCAAGAGGCCCAATGAACTGAGGACTCAATTTACCATTCTTCCCAAATCTCATAACACCCTTCATGGGTGAAACCTTCAGAAGAACCTTCTCCCCAACTATGTAAGACACATCACGGACCTTCCTGTCAGCATAACTCTTTTGTTTCGACTACGCTGTACGAAGCTGCTTCTGAATCACCTTCACATTGTCCAAAGCATCCTGCACCAAGTTTGTACCCAAAAGCCTAACCTCACCCGACTCAAACCAACCAACTGGAGATCTACACCATCTCCCATATAAAGCCTCATGTAGAGCCATCTGAATACTCGACTAATAACTGCTGTTATAAGCAAATTTTGCGAGCGGTAGAAACTGATCCCATGAACCACCAAAATCAATGACACAAGCGCGCAACATGTCTTCTAATATCTTAATAGTGCGCTCGGACTGCCCGTCCGTCTGAGGGTGAAAAGTTGTGCTCAACTCAACCTGAGTACCTAACTCTCTCTGCACGGTCCTCCAAACTACGAAGTGAACTGAGCACCTCTTTTTAAATGATGGAAACTGGGATGCCATGGAAGCGAACAATCTCTCGGATATAAATCTTTGCCAACCGCTCTGAAGAATAGGTAGTACACACAGGAATGAAGTGCGCGGACTTGGTCAACCGATCCACAATCAACCAAATAGCATCGAACTTCTTCAAAGTCCATGGGAGCCCAACTACAAAGTCCATGGTGATTCGCTCCCACTTCCACTCTGGAATATCTAACTGCTGAAGCAAGCCACCTGGTCTTTGATGCTCATATTTCACCTGTTGACAATTGAGACACCAAGCCACAAACCCCTCAATATCCTTCTTCATTCTTCTCCACCAATAATGCTGTCACAAATCCTGATACATCTTCGCGGCACCTGAATGGATGGAATACCGCGAGCTATGGGCCTCCTCCAGAATCAACTCCCGAAGCCCATATACATTGGGCACACATATCCGGCCATGCATCCTCAATACTCCATCATCACCAATAGTCACATCTCTGGCATCGTCATGCTGTACTCTGTCCTTAAGGATAAGCAAATGAGGATCATCATACTGGCGCTCTCTGATGCGATCAAACAATGAAGACCTAACTGAGCTCCAAAATATCCAACATCACAAACCGATTGGCCAAGGCCTGAACATCAGCTACAGGAGGTCTCTCCCCACAAGAATATAGGCCAAACTACCTATACTCACCGCCTTCCTACTCAAGGCATCGACCACTACATTGGCCTTCCCCGGATAGTACAAGATAGTGATATCATAGTCCTTTAGCAACTCCAACCATCTCTGCTGCCTTAAATTGAGATCCTTCTACTTGAACAAGTGCTGGAGGCTACGATGATCAGTAAACACCTCACAAGACACACCATAAAGATAAGGCCTCCAAATCTTCAACGCATGAACAATGGCAGCACCCTCTAAATCATGAACATGGTAGTTCTTCTCATGGGGATTCAACTGACGAGAAACATAAACAATCACTCTACCCTCCTGCATCAACACACACCCAATACCAACTCTCGAATCATCACAATACACTGTATATGAACCTGAAGCTGATGAAAAAATTAACACTGGAGCCGTGGTCAAGGCAGACTTGAGCTTCTGAAAGCTCGTCTCACACTCGTCCGACCACGTAAAAGGAGCACCCTTTTGTGTCAATTTGGTCAAGGGTGATGTTAATGAAAATCCCTGGACGAACCGATGGTAATAGCTCGCCAAACCAAGAAAGCTGCGAATCTTTATGGCTGAGAACGGTCTGGGCCAACTTTGAATCGCCTCACTAGACACCACGTGCCCCAAGAAAGCCACAGAACTGAGCCAAAACTCATACTTGGAGAACTTTTCATAAAGCTTCTCCTCCCTCAACCACTGCAATACCACTCTTAAATTCTCCACGTGCTCCTCCTGACTACGCGAGTACACCAGAATATCATCAATGAATACAATAACAAACAAGTTGAGATAAGACCAAAACATGATGTTCATCAAATGCATGAATGCTGCTGGGGCATTGATAAACCCAAAAGACATTACAAGGAACTCATAATGACCATATCGGTTCCTGAAAGCTATCTTAAGGATGTCCGAGTCCCTGATCTTCAACTTGTGATACCCTGAACGAAGATCAATCTTGGAGAGCATCCTCGCTCCCTGAAGCTGGTCGAATAAATCATCAATACGAGGCAAAAGATACTTGTTCTTGATTGTGACCTTGTTCAACTACCTATAATCAATGCACATCCTCATAGTGCCATCCTTCTTCTTCACAAATAGAACAGGTGCACCCTACGGTGACACATTAGGCCGAATAAACCCCTTATCAAAGGGTTCTTAAAGCTGCTCCTTCAACTCCACCGGTGCCATACGATATAGTGGAATAGATATGGGCTGAGTGCCCGACACCAAATCAATACCAAAGTCGATATCCCTGTCCGGTGGCATGCCCGACAAGTCTATAGGAAGCACATGCGGAATGTCCCTCACTATCGGAACTGAATCAATGGTAGGAGTCTCTATGCTAACATCCCTCACGAAGGCCAGATAAGAAAGACAACCCTTCCCAACAATCCGCTGGGACTTCAAAAATGAAATCACTCTACTAGGAACATAATCCGTCGAACCTCGCCACTCAATCCGTGGCAATCGCGGCATAGCCAATGTTACTATCTTAGCATGACAATCCAAAATAGTACGAAATGGAGATAACCAATCCATGCCCAATATCACTTCAAAATCAACAATACTAAACAACAAGAGATCCACTCGGGTATCCAAACCCCCAATAGTTACCACACATGACCGATATACATGATCCACAATAATAGTATCGCTCGTCGGAGAAGATACATGAACAGATGAAATAAGAGACTGGCGAGGCGTATCCAGATAATGAGTGTTGATACCTAATTGTTTCTCATTTATTTTTAATATATATATATATATATATATATATATATATATATATATATATATATATATATAGCACATATACAGTTATAAGCATGCATAAATATTTTTTTATAATCTTTCCAGAATTTTAAAAGCTCCAAACCAATTTATTTCTTCTTTTTAATTTATAAAATATCCAATAGTTATCCTTCAAGTTAATTTTGTGATGATTTAGTCATTTGAATTCTTTATTTATTCCAAAATAATGTTTAAATATTTTTAGTGCATTTTTTGTAATTATATTTGTATTTTAGGCTAAATTGCACATCTTTGCAATAATAGCCCTACTAATGCATAATTATATTATTGATGCATAAAATAGTCTTTTATATTTTTAAAATATCAAACAACTATTTTAAATCATTTTAGTACACAAAAATATTTTTTGGAAATAATTCATTGTTTTTATAAATTATATAGTTATTAAAAGTGGCTATTTAAAATCTGGCCTATTTTTATTTCAATTTCATCCCTATTTCTACCCAATACTAGCCCAATTTTAATTTGAATTTACCCAGCCCAAACCCAGCTACCCGATCCGGCCCCAAAACCCTTTTAATCTCGGCCATTGATCATAGAGATCAACGACCACAAACACCCCTTACCTAAAATAAACAAAACGACCCCCGCAAACCCTTTCATTCTACACCATCCGCCGTCCTGAAACTCCTCTCCTCTCTCAAACACTCTCAATCCTAACCCTAATCAAACCTTACTGACACTCATCTATGGCTATCTATGATGATTTCTCACCACCCCCAGGCCTCTAATGACCTCTCTCATGTTGGTAATGCCATCTCCACGGTCCTCAAGGGACCAAGGTCAGTTGGCATGCATCTATGGTCCCTTTCTCGCCAGTTTCAGGTCGTTCTAGTGTAATTCTGAGTAAGGTCGTCCTATATTGACTATGATCTATGAGTTTCTAAGCATGTTTCTTCACCTCTGTGTTGTTCTCCTCGAAACCCTAATCTCTTTCTTCTAGACCTCTTAGATCTGTATAGATCTGAGACGATTTGGACTTTATTCATATGAGTTTTACAACAACCTTGAGATTCTTTACAAGAATCGTATGATTTTCAAGTGATTTTCATCTTTTTCTAAACTAGGGTTTCCGGAAATTTCGTTAAATGTTTGATGATTTTGTGAGTGTTTGATCTTCTGCTTCTCATGTGTTTTGATTGATATTTTAGGTTTGCTACAACCTTAACTCGCTTGTACTGAAAGCGCTAATTTTTTTGAAGTTCTTCATTTGGTTTCTGAGTACTTGTGTATCGACTATGTTCTTGCTTTGGTTCTTGTGATTTCTCTTTAGCCATTTGAATGTCTCGTAGTTTTCTTACGCTAATATGCCTCTACTGAGATTCTTAATTCAACTTTTCATTGATTCTATATGTTTGTGTTCATCCTGACTATTCATTTCTTACCTTATCTTCTAAACTTGCTAACTCTTTTGTGATTTTCCCTCTAAGTGAGCCCTATTAGGGTTCTAACCTAATTTTTTCCGACTAAGTTCTATGTTTCTGTGAAATTTTACTTAGTTTATTTTCTATTTATGGGAATTGATATATATTCTTTCTAGAAGTAGACTTTATGCGTAGACTTTATTTGTTTTCTTGTTTATAACTTTAATTGGTCGTCTCTGCCTTAATTGCTTGCCCATATAACTTTTAGATTCTTACTGATTCTTTATTTGGTATGGTTTTGTCTTTTTTGCCTTAATTAAACCCCTGTTGTTACCGTTTGGCTAATTGGCCCTAATTAAAAGAGTATATTCTGAACTCTTTATATGATTTGATTCCGATTGCCCTTAATTGCTGATTTCTGATTCTTTTACCTTATTGACTCTACCCTCGAACTGCTATATAAGCACTCTCTTATTCTCACTTCAAAAATAGAACATTAGTTCACAAAAAGCACACTTACACTCTAAAGCTTTCTTTTCTCCTCTGCTACTTGTGGTATTCACTGGTCTAACCGGTTGAAAGCCAAGGCTAGATTTTGGAACTTCATCTGCTTTATATTCTGCACCCTTTTCTTCAACTGGTATGTCTCTAGTTATGTTTTGAAATCCAAACCCTATATGTTTCATTCCTGCATTAGTTCATCAGTTATGAATTCAACTTGTACTCCTGCTTACTTCTTTGCTCAGCATGTCTAAACTTTGTCCTGTTCAATGTATGTTTTATATTTTGCACTCTTTCCTGTTTACTTCTTTGTCTAGCATGTCTAAACTATATGTTTAATCCTGTTCAAGATATGTCAGGCTTCCTTTATTACAACTATGATCTATGTCTCAACTACTTACTGTAGATGTTTAGCCTGCTAAGTCTCTAAGACCCTAAGTGTTTTATGCAGTTTTGTTGGCTATATGTTTCCTCTATACCCTATCTATATACCCCAATGTGACTCTTATGTGCCCCAATCCCTTTATCCCCATGTAGGATCTGGTTTTTAAGTGTATTTTGAATCTGGATGCTTTATGATCAATTGATTGTCTACTATTTTGGTACTATCAACTATTTCCTGTTTCTAAAAACCTTTTTACTCCTAAAGGCATCTCTGTACTATTTTCAAAAACCTTTTCAAAACTATGTAAAACACTCTCACTTTACTCTTAGAATATTAGGTCCTGCCCCTCTGATATGTGTACTGCCTTGAGATCCTTGAGATCCCTCTAATCTCTGGCATGTCAGAGCTGGCCTTTGCACACTGCATCTAAGTCAGTTATTATTTGAGAAAATTCTAGGTGTGAGCACTGCCCGGGATCCTTGAGGTCCTTAGGGAACTCTGACACACCTAGACATGAAATTGGCTATGGGACTTTGGTATTTGAAGCCACTGGAGGCTTGGAGATCACTTGGGCCTACTTCAGGTTCCATGTAGATTAATTTCTGTTCTAGTTATGTAATTTCTATTCCATTCATTGGTCTGTAATAAGTATTATATACAAATAGTGGGGTGATTAGTGAAAAGGGTGGGTAGTTATATATATGTTGGATAAATTGGGTAGATACCATGCCTATAAGGTCGCGTTGATTCAAATGTGTTTTCTATGTTTGCTTTACTTCCACAATATTAGAAACCATGCCTATAGGACCTAAAAATGGCTTTAATAATAGGGATCATGCCTATAGGGTTAAAATCAACTCTATAGGTACCATGCCTGTAGGGGTTTCACTTCGGTTAAATGAATGTTGTTCGTTTTTTACCTTGCTTAACTAGAGATCATGTCTATAGGACATAAAACAGTTTAGTTAAATAAATAAGTTCAAATTCGTGTTTATATATTCTGAATCGGCTTAATTAATTAATCTATCCGTTTCTTTAATAAGTTTTCAAACGTTGCCTCTATTAATATCGCCAGAAATCATGTCTACAAGATCTCAAGTTGTCCGTTTAAAAAAATTGTTCACTATTCTACTGCATTCCTAATCAATATATATATCATGCTTTTAAGACGTCACTTTTATGCACTTAGGCAAGCCTATAGGGCAATTAAAATCTTGCAACTATAAAACCTTCGCTTTGTTATTTAAGACAGCTCACATTCACAGGTCTAAATCAGTAGGCAAGCTAAATAGGTCTTTGACACTTGGTCCTAATTCAATGCTGTATACTTCCTGCTCACCTATATTTTGTGTTCTAGGATTTTTCACTTAAATACCTAAAACTGTTGTCTGAGTCGTGAAGTTACTTGTTTTTTCTTGTGGAGGTAAATATGAGCCTTTAATTGGTCCTTCTTTATGTGCAGTCCTAATTGTTTTTGATTGACGCCTAGATTTTTCTCCTTTTAAATATCTTAGGATGGTCTAGAACTACCTAAAATTAGAGGTCCCAAATATCTCCAGGGACACAAGGAAGGGACAAGTAGAGCACGCACATGATAATTTTAAAGGTTGATAGAACGCTTTAGGCTATGACAATTAATAACTAGTAAGGATATGATGACTGCGCGCTAATGTCACGTGTAGCCCCTTATTGAGGAGTGATTACCGGGTATTGTGTGGGGTGATCCTGTAGGCTAACCAACCTAGGGCCCCTCTTTCCCAATTCCCGATGTTTAAACTTTACTTTTCTCTATATATGTGCAACTTGTTCAAGTCTTTTCCTTTTTTTCTCATTACTTGAGTCATACAATGCCTTTATGATAACAACTAGGTCGGAAATCCAAATTAGAGTAAGAATTTGAGAAGTAAATGCGGAAACAATAACAACAAGGAATTAAACAACTAGAATTGAAGAGATGAAAAATAAAGGATATGAAAAAAAATCAAGGAAAGAATTCCAAGAACTTCCAAGAACGCAAGTTCTATAGCCTTGACAAGATCAAAGTAACAATGTCTTGATTTATGAAAGAAATCAAACGCCTTTACTTAAAAAGCAAATCAAAACAATAGATTCAGATCTTGACAGCTTTACGAGTAACTTGAGACAACAATTAATAACTAGTATTAATCGCCTTCTAAGAATACCACAAAGGAATCAAAGATATCATAAAAGAGAAGTAATTTTACTACCTTGAACTATGAACTAGTAAAGGTTGAAAGATAAATCTCAAAGCACAAGTAACAAAGGTTCAAAAGAACTCTCAAAGTATGATATACTTAATCAATAATCTAGTGTCTTATGAATGAGAAAAACTCCCCATATATAGGAGTACTAAGGCATAAAAATCCTTAAAATTAGGTAGGGTAGTTGCTAAGGCATACAAAGTCATTACAATTAGGTAGGGTAGTTGCTAAATAGTAAGAAAAGTCATTAAAATTAAGTGGGGGCGGCCAAGACCCTTTGGGCAAATTTGGGCCTTAAAACAACTAGTTTGGCCCATTGATTTGGACTCCAATTGGGCTCCTTTTGTAACACCTCCTTTTGGACCTCTTTTAAGCTCATTTGGTGGACTTCAAGGGCTGATTTGGGTGACCCAATCTTCCTTCTCTTGGACTTCAATTCGAGCCACGAAATAATTGTAAAACTTAGACAATTCTTCTCCTTTGGGCTTGAGCTCTTCCTCTATAGTTAGAAGCTTCTTTATTTGCCATTGAAGTCCAGCAACCTTACTCTGTAATTCTTTAGCTTGAGATCTTGTAAATGACCTTCTTTGAGCTTTCAAAACTCTATCCTTATCAGTGATGCTATCATTCCCCTCTTCTTGAAAAGAATTCATCCCCAAATTCGATCCTGCGTCAAACAAAGACAAGTCAGCAACATTGAATGTAGCACTTACTTGAAACTCACCAGGAAGGTCCAGCTTGTAAGCATTGTTTCCAATCCTTTCAAGTACTTAAAATGGACCATCTCCTCTAGGATGCAGCTTTGACTTCCTTTTGGAAGGAAATCTCTCCTTTCTAAAGTGAACCCAAACTAAATCTCCAAGTTTAAAAATAACTTGTTTTCGACCCTTATTCTTTCTCAAGGAAGTTTGCTTATTTTTCTTCTCAATTGCAAGCCTTGTTTGCTCATGAATTTTTTTCATCATCTCAGCCTTTGTCCTACCATCAAGATTAGAAATCTCATTAGTAGGTAATGGTAATAAATCAAGTGGAGTAAAGGGACTAAAACTATAAACAACCTCAAAAGGAGACATACTTATAGAAGAATGGATTGTTCTATTGTAAGAAAATTCAATCATAGGCAAGTGATCTTCCCATGAAGTTAATTTACCTTTCAAAATAGCCCTCAACATGTTTCCTAAGGTTCTATTAACTAATTCAGTTTGTCCATCAGTTTGTGGGTGACAAGAAGTAGAAAACAACAATTTAGTGCCTAACTTCCCACAAAATACACGCCAAAAGTGGCTCAAAAACTTAGCATCTCTATCACTAATAATAGTTCTAGGTATACCATGCAATTTGACAACCTCTTTTACAAAAAAGATCAGCAACATATGAAGCGTCATTAGTCTTTAAACAAGGAATAAAATGAGCCATTTTGGAGAACCTATCTACCACAACAAATATACTATCCTTACCATACCTTGTTCTAGGCAGACCTAACATAAAATCCATAGAAATATCAATCCAAGGTGAAGTAGAAACAGGTAATGGCGTGTAAAGACCATGTGGTAACACTTTAGATTTAGCTTGTTTACATTCCAAACACTGTGTGCACATTCTTTCTACGTCTTTTCTCATTCCAGGCCAAATAAATTTTTAGCAAGTATGTCTAATGTCTTTGGGACTCCAAAGTGTCCCATAAGTCCTCCACAATGTGCTTCCCTTACAAATACTTCACGTAAAGAGCAATTAGGGATACACAACTTATTTTCCTTAAAGAGAAACCCATCTTGGAGGTTAAACCTCTCAAAAGGACCTAACTTACAATCTGCAAATTTTTTGCCAAAATCAACATCATTAGCATAAAATTCCTTGATTTGATCAAAACCCATCAATTTAGAAGTCAGGGTAGAAACTAAGACATACCTTCTTGAAAGTGCATCAACAACAACATTTATTTCCCTTGTTTGCAAGAAATTATATAAGAAAAAGTTTCAATTAATTCAACCCACTTAGCATGTCTTATACTAAGCTTACCTTGACTCTTCAAGTATTTCAAGGATTCATGGTCAGTTTTAATGACAAACTCTCTTGGCTACAAGTAATGTTGCCATGTGGCTAAAGCCCTTACCAAAGCATATAGCTCTTTGTCATAAGTGGAATAGTTCAATGTGGCTCCACTCAACGTCTCACTAAAGTAGGCAATAGGTTTAGAATCTTTCATCAAAACAACACCTATTCCTTTGCCAGAAGCATCACATTCAATTTCAAAAGATTTAGAAAAATAAGGCAATTGTAACAACGAAGCAGAACATAACTTTTCTTTCAACAAGTTAAAAGCATCGTCTTGTTCTTTTCCCCATTTAAAAATCTTATCCTTTTTAATAACTTCAGTTAAAGGTGAAGCAATGTTGCTAAAATCTCTCACAAACCTCCTATAAAAACTAGCAAGTCCATGAAAACTCCTAACTTCAGTTACACTCTTAGGTTTAGGCCATTCTTTTATTGCTTTGATTTTCTGTTCATCAACCTCAACTCCTTAGAACTAACTACGAAACCCAAGAAAATCATACGATCCACATAAAAAGTACACTTTTTAAGATTAGCAAATAAAAATTGCTTTCTAAGAACTTCAAAAATTGTTTTAGGTGTTCTACATACTCTTCTAAAGTGTTAGAAAAGACCAAGATATCATCGAAGTACACCACAATAAATTTTTCATGAAAATCCTAAAAACATGATTCATTAATCTCATGAAAGTGCTAGGTGCATTAGTCAAGCCGAAAGGCATAACTAACCACTCATAAAGTCCATATTTGGTCTTAAAAGCAGTTTTCCATTTATCTCCAAGATTCATTCGAATATGATGGTAACCACTTTTTAGATCAATTTTAGAAAAGATTTTGGATCCATGTAATTGATCCAACATATCATCAAGACGATGAATAGGGTGTCGATACTTTACTGTAATCTTGTTGATTGATCTACAATCCACGCACATCCTCCAAGTTCCATCCTTTTTTGGTACCAATAGGACGGGAATAGAGCAAGGTCTCATGCTCTCTCTCTCTCACACAAAGCCTTTCTCAAGCAACTCCTCAACTTGCCTTTGAAGTTCTTTTTTCTCTTTTGGATTACTCCTATAGGCTGGCCTATTTGGGATTTGTGATCCAGGCACAAAATCAATTTGATGTTCAATGCCACGTAAAGGTGCCAATCCATAAGGAATATCTTCTAGAAAGACATCTTCAAAATCCTGCAAAAGAGAAGAAATACTACTTGGCAAAGAAGAAGTTAGCAACTTGGAATTACAAAGCTTCTTTGTAAGTAAGTAGTATTATGGGCAGCCCCTCTTTTCTTGCATTTAAACACTCTTTGGATTTTATATAGAAACTGTCTTTTTTTCTTTCCTTAGCCTCTTTCCTCTCACCAAGATTGTCTGTTTTTTCATTCGAACCCCTTTTTATCTCTTCTCTCAAATTGCTGCCCTATCTCTCTTTCTCTCGGCCATCTCTCCTTTTTTCTAATTCTTGGCCTCCTTTATTTTCTTTTTTCTCAAGCTCACTTTTTATCTCTCCCCTTAGTTTTCCCATTGTTTCCCTTAATCTCTTTTGATCTTCAAACACTTGAGAAGGAGTTAAAGGTGAAAGAGTAAATTTTCTGCCATTTAGTTCAAGAGAATATCTATTCTTTCTTCCATCATGAAAAACATTCTTGTCATACTGCCAAGGATGACCCAGTAATATATGACAAGCTTGCATAGGTACTATGTTACATAGAATATCATTTCATATCTTCCAACATTAAATGAAATCATGCACTGTTTGTTTACCTTTAGTTCACCACTATCATTTAACTATTGGAGTCTATAGGGAGTAGGGTGTTTCATGCATGCAAGTCCTAGTTTTTCCACAAAGTATGAACTCACCACATTAGCACAACTACCACTGTCAATGATCATAGAGCAAGTTTTTCCCTTTATACCACCCCTAGTATGGAATATATTCTCTCTTTGTTCTTCACTATTGCTTCCCAAATTGATAGTCATAATCCTCCTAACTACCCCAACCATGCCATCATTAGGTAGTCTACATCATCTTTATTACTCACATCTCGCTCTTATTTTCCCTTACTTTTTTCACTCTCATATCCTCCATATTCTTTTAGAATGATGTTTCTTCTACTTGGACATTCATATATCATATGTCCCCTTCCTTTACATTTATGACATTGAATAGAATTAGAAGGTGTAAAAGTTTTAGGGTTAAAGGTTTTACCTCCCTCTTTGTTCTCAAATTTACCTTTTCCCTTGCCTTCTTAAGGTCTAGAAGAACTCTTCATCTCATGATTTGGCCATGGCTTCTTGGACATGGTGCTTGTCCGACCTTTCCACGAGCTAGCTTGCTTTCTTTTATTTTGATTTTCTACCTTTACAGACAAATCAACTAATTCATCTATTGTTACACATTGTTGTAATTCTACTACGTCGGCTATTTCCTTATTTAAACCATTTAAAAGCCTAGCCATTGTAGCCTCTTCTTCCTCCGTACAATTGGCTTGGATCATAGCCATATCCATAGCCTTAAAGTACTCATCCACAGACATGGGCCCTTGCTTCAATGTTTGAATACGTTGCTGTTGTTCTCTTTGAAAGTGTGATGGTACGAATCTCTTCCTCATCACCCTCTTCATCTCAGCCCAAGTAGCAACTGGTGCTTGTCCTTCTTGCAATCTGTCCCTAGTAAGTTTTTTCCACCAAATAGCAGCATAGTGAGAAATTCAATAACGACAAGTTTAACTTTCTTACCCTTAGAGTAGTTGTGACAATCAAAGATGGCTTCAACCTTTCTCTCTCAATCAAGGTACAAGTCTGGGTCGCTTGTTCCCTTAAATGATGACATCTTCATCTTTATACAACTTATATAGTCATTTTCTACTCTACCTCTTTGTCCCCTCCTATCTCTTCCCACCCTATCAAAATCAATATCATTAAAATCATCTATAAGATTTTCTTGATTTACAATGGGAGCATGGAGTACATTTCTCCTAGCTTGGGACCTAACATAATTTTCCCTCCTAAGTTCAGCTATTGTATCATTATGATCAGCAATGGTATCCCTCATTGCTTGGAGTTGCAAATTCAACCTTTCAAATTGTTGATGCATAGCTTGCAAGGTAAAATCATTTTTTGCTTTGATTTCAGCTTCTTGGAGAACACTTCGTTCATTATCACTACCTG